>NW_028258173.1:6818181-6969696 GCF_053883595.1 Heterocephalus glaber | reverse complement strand
TGCTTCAGTCAATTCATCTGCTCATCTTACCCAAGATATTTCTCATCTCTCTCCACCTTCCTTCCTCTCCACCTATGCATTACCTCCCTTCTAGACTCGTGCAAAAGGCTTCAACTTGATCTCCTTGCTCCCTACAATTCTGTGCTCCAAAACTACCAAAGTGATTATTTTACAAGTGAAAATAAAAAAGCCTTTTCTTGCCCTCTTAGAGGGAAAAAATCCTGACCCCTTCCCATGGCTCTAACTCTAATCTCTTCTCTACTTAATTCCCCTCAGCCATGCCAGGCTTTGCTTGGTTCCCAATTTATAGTCAAGCTCTTTCCTGCCTCAGGGCCCTTGACCTTGAGGTCTCCTGGGGGAACATTATCCCCCAGAGCTCGGCATGGCCGGTGCCATCTCATCCTTTACATATCAGCTTAGATGTCACCTTCTAAGGGAAGCCTTTCTGAAATGCTGGATCTGCATCCCCCAAACTCACTCAGCACCTCATTAATTTCCTTCATAGCACACACTGCAGGTTGTGGTCATTTATGTATTTCCTCCCCCAGAAAGAAAATTGCACAAGAGCAGGTACTGCCTGTGCCACAGCCATTGGCTGGGGTTTTACTCCTTCTTAAGAAAACTCTTTTATTAAATATCTTCAGGGCCAGAGATTTAGCTCTGTGTTTCAGCTGCCTGCCTCGTAAGCACAAGGTCCCAAGTTTGATCCCCAGTACCAAAAAATATATATACAGGGCCAGGGATTTAGCTCAATGGTTCTGGCACCTACAGGTAGATAAACTTTCACAGAGTGAACATACCTGTGTAATGAGCACCCAGATCAGAAAGTAAAACACTTCCAAAGGGGGAATTAGTGTTTAATGGGAGCAGAATTTCAGTTTTACAAGATGAAAAGAGTTCAAGAGATAGATGATATTGAGCTATACATTATGAGCATATTTAATACCCCTTGAGCTGTACACTTCAAAATAGTTACAGTGATAGCATCCTTACTTAATTTTTAAATTAAATTAAAAATAATTTGGTGATCTGATGCAAATATACAATGTAAAGCATAAGAAACCAAACATACATAAAGTAAGTCCTCAACTGTACTGTACAGTAGTACAGTAGTACACTATCACACTGTACATTAAACACACCAGCACAACTGTGACAATGTCTGCAGTACACGTGAGCTACTTAACATGAGTTTGCATCAAGGTCTGTTAGTATCTATAAAAGTTTTCAACTTGAATGTTTGTAAGTCAGGGACCTACTGTATTGCAAAAAGCAAATTAAGAACCCAAGCCCTTGGACACTGTCATGCCAAAGTAGTGCAGGGTCAGTTCTGCAGACCCCTTGGGATCCTTGGTGGCACTGTCTCTTTTTCTGGGATGTGAACATTAAAAGTATGGTCTTTAAATTTACTCTCAAGAATTAAAGCAACTCTTACATTAGCAAAATAATAATAATAATAATAATAATAATAATAATAATTTGGTGGGTACAGTGGTGCATGCCTGTAATCCCAGCACTCTGGGAGGCTGAGGCAGCAGGATCACAAGTTCCAGCCCAGCCTGGGAAACTTACTGACTTAGTGAGACCCTGTCACAAAATAATAGAGTGTGAGGCTGGGGTGTAGCTCAGTGTGAAGGCCCTGGGTTTAATCCCCAGCACCACCATAAATAAATGAATAAGTCACCTTGGAGACCTTAGAGTTTCTCCCATGTGTTTTCAGGACCAAACACAATCCTGATTACTTTTGCTCATTTTGGAGTTTATATAAATGAGGTCATACAGTATTGTAACAGCCACAATCATGAGCTCAAAAATGTCCACATCTGGCCAGGGATTTAGCTCAGTGGTTTCGCCTCCTGCCTCGAAAGCACAAGGACCCGAGTTCAATTCCTAGTACTAAAAACAAAACAAAAACAAAAATGTCCACATCTGAATCCTCCAATATCTGAATATATTCCCTGCACAGCATTGAGGAACTTTACAGATGCAGCTAAGAGATAGGAAGATGATCTAGGATTATTCATTACACCATTACATCCTAACACCATTACATCCTAATGACACACAGAAGTACAGAAGGGTGGGAGGGGAGGTCTGAGCCACCAGAAGGGACGCAGCTGTGCCACCACCTTGACTTAAGCTGGTGGGAACCATGTCAGCCTTCTAACCTACAGAACTATAAATAATAAGTGTATCTTCTGTCAAGCCATCGTATTTAGGGCAGTTTGTTATGGAACACTGGGAAATGGATATGAATATTTGTATCTGTACTATACCCTAACTTTTAATTTGTACTATATAATATCCCATTACATGAATACTATATTCCTCAACTGTTGGCAGACATTTGGGTTGTTTCCAGAATGAGCCAATATGGATAATGTTGCTAGGAACATTCTTGTGCATGCCTTTTGGTCACATATGTACCTATTTCTGTTGCATGTGTATAGGAACAGAGTAGCTGGGTCATAGGACTTCCATATATAGAGGATGCCACGATTCAACCCACAGATGCTCCTTCGGGACCTATTCCCCCAGCTGCTGAGTGGGCTGCTAGCTGACCGTCCTCACCTGCCAGACCCCTCTGAGAACTTGCCTCTGCTGAAAAGAACTCCTGTAGCCAAGATCAAGCCACTTCCCAGTGGCAGCTTGTATCTGTTCCGTGATGGTTGATACGTGCAAAAGGGGGACATAAAGGCCCCCCTCTCCATTGCCACTTAGAGTATCTTTGAAGGGTCATCCAGAGTGAGAGCTCTTCAGGGATCAGGGGAGGCTTTTGTTGAGCCTACACCCCATCCCAGCAACTCCTTGTGCTCTTCCCCAGAAAGCACTCCCTAACCAGCTTCCAGCAGGCTAAGCTAATCTCCACCACAGACCAGTTGCTGGGGAATCCAGCCTGCACCACCTTGTTCACTTTCCTACATCTTATCGACCAGCACTCTAAGGTGGTCTCCCTGATGTACAGTCCCGTCAGCAGTGACAGAGTATCAGTTGCTCAATATTCTTGTCAACACTAGGCATTTCCTGACTTTTATATTTTAAGGTCACCCTGTTGTGTAAGTAGTGTGTGTTAGCTTCTGTCACTATAACAGATAACTGAGATGACCAACCTACAGTGTGGAAGTACCCCAAAGGCCCATGTGCTAAATAAAGGTGTGGACACCAGCCTGCGGCACTACTGGGAGGTGAGGCCTAATGAAAGGAAGTTGTTATTGAAAGCAGGCTCCTAAAGGGGGTGTTAGAATCTCAGACCCTTCCT
The DNA here is from genome assembly GCF_053883595.1 of Heterocephalus glaber. Taxonomy (NCBI): domain Eukaryota; kingdom Metazoa; phylum Chordata; class Mammalia; order Rodentia; family Bathyergidae; genus Heterocephalus; species Heterocephalus glaber. The sequence goes on along the minus strand of NW_028258173.1, from coordinate 6,966,437 downwards.
ATCTCTCTTTTTGCTTCCTGATTGTGGAGAAGTGAGCACTTCCTACCTTGATGCACTGTTTTACCAAAGGCCCAAAGGCAACGGGGACTGAAACCTCTGAACCAAAACAAATCTTTCTTCCTTGTAAGCTGATTTATCACAGGTATTTCATCACAGTGATGGAAAGATACTAACACACCAATTTATAGAGAGAGAAGATTTTGGTCCATAGTTCTGGAGATTGCAGTCTGTGATCATTGGTCCTGCTGCTTTTTAGACCTGTGGCAAGGCAGGTCATCATGGCAGGAGCATGTAGTGGAACAAAACCACGCATATCATTGCCAGCAAGTAAGAAAACAAGGAGAGACCAATCAAGGACGCCCCCAGTGAAGTAATAAGGCTCCCAATAGGCCCTACCGCTCAACACCATCACCCTGGAATTACACTGTAACCACATGGGCTTTTGGGAGACATTTAAGATCCAAATGACCACAGTCGTAGTATCTCATGTGTGTTTAATTTGCACTTTCTTGATACATTTCCTTGTTGTATGTTTATTGGGTCACTTGGATATCCTTCTCTGTGAATTGTCTAAGTCTTTTACACATTTTTCTCCTGGGCTGTACGCCTTTTTGCTTGTGGATTTGCAGGTATTCTTGCTACAGTCTGGGCACAGGTCATGAATTGAATATATTGCGGCATTTATTCAGAGGCAGACTCAGAGTATGTCAGTGCCAGCACATGGTGTGTCCCAGAAAAAAATGAGCTACATGAATGGTTGATCCTGAAAATTCCTTTAAGGAAAGAGTGCTTGGGTAGGTGTGCTTTTAGAGGATATAATTGGATTTAGGTTACAGGTCCCGAAGAAAGGGAGACAGGACCTTCAAGATAATGCAAGAACTGTAAGACGCCTTGAAACCTCCCCACTCCTAGCCTGCAATTTCTGGCCATAGGCTTTTAAACCCTCAAGTTCTTTAAGGTAATTCCAAAATAATATTCAAAGAAAGTCCATGGAAGGTATAAAAGGCCCAGTCTGGTCTACGCGGTGAGGATTCGTAGCGAACCGGAGACCTAGGAGATACAACAGGTAAACAACGTAAGATCATTTCGAGTAGATCAGATAGACGTGAACTGAAGAAGTCCGACGTGGACACTGGGAGGACCAGTGCACTGATCCAGCAACTCCCAGACCAGGACACGAGAAAGGTCCCACCCTTGGCTCCGCCTCCAGCTTTGCATACCCTTCCTGATTGGTCGCTGGCGGCCAGCCCCACCCCGCAGGGCTGGCGACTCGGGAAGCTGCAGGCGGGCCCCGCCAAGATGCAGCGGCGGCTCCGGGTGTCGCCAGGCGGGCCCGGGATCGTGCGGGCCGGAGTCGGGCGGGGCGTGCGCACCGCGGCACCGGAGCACTCCTAACCCCTCGGATCTGCCGGCGGCCCCGGACCCTCTCCGCCGCCGTCCCGCCCGCCGTCCCCACCCCTTCACCCTTTGTGCCGCTGCCGCTCGGGGCCCCCAGCTGCGCCCGATCCCCGGCCGGGCGTGACCGCAGCGCCTCGCCAGGCCCGGGTGGGCGCCCGGCCGGCGGTGGATGGCGAGGGGGCGCGGCGAGGGCGGGGACGCGGCAGCCCGAGTGCGCGACGCGGGAGGCCCGGCCCGCCTCCGCCGCATTGTCCCGGGCCCCGCGTCCCGGCCCTGAGCCGCGCAGCCGCAGCGCCCGCCCACCACCGCCCGCAGGGCCATGCGGAGAGCGGCCGGGATGGAGGACTTCGCAGAGGAAGAGGAGCCCTGGTACGACCAGCAGGACCTGGAGCAGGGTGAGCGCGGCGGGCAGCGAAGGGGGTGAACCCCACGACCCCGCCGCCACTCCATTGTTGGGCGGTATCACCCCGGGAAGGGCTATGCAGGATCTGGTGCGCCCGACTCCTAGGAGTGGTGCGTCCGCGGGAAGGGGACGCGGAGACAGGGCCGCTGGCCGGGACGGACCGAGGAGACCTGCAAAAGTGGGGGCGGGGGTGATCCTTAGCTCTCCAGTCGACGGGGCATCCATCACCTATCTCTCCTACCTCAGCTTAGAGGCACCAACTGCCCAGGTCCCCCTCGTACGGCTGGCCCCTGGCTGGAAATCTTTGGAGGCCCGAGGATGCTGTGTACAGAGGGACAGAGTTTCATTTCAAATCCAGCAGCACTTATTCCTGCCAGGACTTCTGAGCTTTTAAGACTCCCAGGAAGTTTCTCCAACTCTCTTCTGTCTACTCAGGAAGGGGGTGGTGTGGGGACCATGCCAGGGAAGAAGCGGAAAGTGGAGTCTCCTCCATTCTGCCTTCCTGAGGGACAAGTTGCCTAGCCCCTCCCCTCCAGAAGCCCCTCCAAAACGGCTCAGGACTCAGAGAATCTGGTGTGGGGCCCAGAGTAAGCCACTTCCACATACCACCCCACCCCTCTATCTGAGGGCAGAAAGGACAACTGGAAAGGGGTCAGAAACTGGTGATGTGGTGGCCGAAGTGGCATGACTGGGAGCAGGGGTGGGGCTGTTGGGACAGGAAGGAGCCCTGAGAGGGTCAAGCCCAAGGCCTGCCAGAGCAGAGTCAGAGCTATCCTCTGCGGCCCCAGGGTGCCTCATTCTTGGAAGGGTCCAGGGAGAAGTGATCTTTCCACAGTCACCTGCAGGCCTGGATGGTGTGGGTACAAGCCTGGTGCAGTGTGTGTCATCACGCCTCAGTCTCCATCCCCTGGGGCCCCAGAGCTATGGCAGGAGGCATCCACCTATATCCTGGTGCCTTTGTTTCCTGGCCCTGACCCACTTCCCCACATAGCCAAGATGCACACGCAATGAGGCACTGTCCTTGAACTGTGGATTAATCAAGCCTCAGGGGGACCGATGTGGCATGGAGGGTACTGGGCTAGACCCTGCTGTGCTGTGTGCTCTGGACTCCAGCCTCAGCTCCCTGCAGTGAGATGCCCCACACTGGCTGCGACATACCCCTCCCCATGGACACTGTCCCCAAAACTTTCCATTTCCCAAACACCTATTCGTCCCACTTGAATGCCAGATATCATCTTGGGAGCTAGGAATAACCACAGCCATGACTGTCTCAGCATACCTGGGTGAGTGGAAGAGGCCTGCTGGTAACAAAGCATCAGTGGTCCAGCATTAGGGGATGCCTTCCTGGAAGAGGCAGGATTAGAAGGCAAGATCAGAAGCTGAGTTCTGGCGAAGATGGCCTCCCTGGGAAACAGATGCTGATACTGTTGCAGTCTCATTTAGTTCCTGTGCCCCTAATGAAGGTTTGGCACTGTGCCCGGCCCAGATGTGGGAAGAAGTAACCAGGGAGTAGGGGTGGGAGATACACGGCTTCTGGGGAGGGAGAGGTACGGAGATTCCTGTAGGGCTGAGCAGCTATGATCTGGGGTCTTGTGGGTGATGGGCCTCAGTTCTTGGGCCCTGCTGATCTGCAGCACCAGTGGTAACTGCAGCCTAGGAACAAGAAGGAAACCAGTAGCAAGATAGTCATGGAAGAAACTGGAGTTTTCCACCAAAAACCAAGTGTCTGCTTACCATGGGCCAGGTGCTAAGCTGATCCTGAACACCTGGGGACATAATCTGTGCCCTCAGGGGCTTGCACATTCCAGCAGAGAAGACAGAAATGGGATCAAACTAACAACTGTGTCCCAGTAGTTCTGCAGGCTCCTCAACCCAGAGACAGGGAGAACAGAGACTCAGAAAGGTTTGACCCCAGTCTCCTGGCATGCCAGGGGGAGGGATGCTTGTACCAAGACCTGGAGCTATGTGCAAAGACTGACAGAGAGGTTAGGAGGCAGCAGAAGTCCCAGGCACAGCTATGGAGGCACCAGCCCCCACTCTGACCTTGGGGACCAGGCACAGAGAGCTGGATGGTGGGGTGAGGCACTAGCCAAAGGACACCACACTGGGGGTGGGGATCAGCTGACTGATGCCTCCCCCTTCCCTTCACCTAGTCCCCAAATTGTCATCTGCACAGCAGTTCCCTGGTGCCCTCTGGGTGGCGCAGGGAGTGGTTTTCTCATCGTCCATCTGGTCTCCCTCTGAGTCTGTTTTCCTGTGCCCCCAGGGCAAGCCTGGACTTCACTTCCCAGAAGCTTGGCCTTGGAGATCCTGTCTTTGATTGGAAGGAGATGGTTGGGACAGGCATAGCCCTAGGTGCACTGTGCTCCTTCTGCCCACTACCATGAGCAACTGTAAAAATAGAAGAAGCCATTAATTATTAAGCACTGGCCTCTCTCTGCCCACCTTCTTCCCCCGCCTTAGACCCGGTGTAGCAGGCCCTGAGGACAACTCTGTCCAGGCAGTGGGGCGGCTGCTGAGTCACAGAGTTGAAGTCATGATACCTCCCCTCTCCTCCCCTGCCTAGCCCGACCTTGAGTCCTCAACCTCAGGGGAGCTTTGACATGGCAAGAGAGGACTATCCTTCCTCTACGCTGGTTACCCAAATGTGACCTGACCCCAATTCTGTAGACCCCAAGTTTCTGACATTTGTGCCGTGAACACTGAGCAGGACCTCTTAGCCCTACCAGTTTACAGCTGGTGTCCTCCATCTCCACCCCACACCCTTGACTTTTGTCTCTTCCCTGTGCCTTTCCCACCTCTCTGGTCCAAGTCTGTTGTTCCACCTCACTGACCCCAGTCAGGCAGAGCAGTGTGATTTTAAAGTTTCTTTTCTTTCTTTCCTTCCTTTCTTCCTTCCTTCCTTCCTTCCTTCCTTCCTTTCTCCTTTCTTCCTGTCACTCTTCCTCTCTTCCTTTCTTTTCAGTACTAGGGATTGAACCTAGGATCTTCACATTAAGCTACATCCCCAGCTCTTATTAAAATTTTCTTTATTTAAAAAAGAAAAGAGGGCCGGGGATTTAGCTCAGTGGTGCTGCCACCTGCCTCAAAAGCGTAAGGTCCCAAGTTCAATCCCTGGTACCAAAGGGGGGAAAAAAAAAGAATGAAAGAAAAGAAAACACCAAACAAAAAGAAAAACATTTTTTTTAAATTTTGAGACAGGATCTCACTGTCAGCAAATTGCCCAGCCTGGGCTCCAACTTGTGATCCTCGTGCCTTAGCCTCCTAGCCTCCCAGAGTGCTGGGATTTCAGGTTTCTTTTCAGACACCCCTGGGGCTCACTGCCACTCCCTCTCAAGCCTCTGGGGCATTGCTTCATATAAAACCACTAAAGTCCCCTGCTTGAAGGAGACCCCAGAAAATCCCAAGGTCCAGGCAGGGGAGGGAGCTATCAGGCCAGAGTCAGTACCTTCCCTGGCTAGGTCCAGTGTGGCCACTGATCTGTGAGAGGCTGTTTGCCGCTCGCCCCCACGCCCTGCTTAACTCACTCCCTCTGTGGAGCCTGGGGCCAGCCCCGGCCCACAGCAAGCTGGTGTGCTCACCTAGCACTTGGCTCCACGAAGCCCCCCCCCCCAGCCTCTGCTCCTCCTGCAACCCCACAGGCAGCTGTCAGCTTAGCTGGCATTGTGTGTGATCCAGTTTCCCTGAGTCAGTCTGAGATTCTCCCCACTGATCCCCAAACAGCTCCTGTTGTGTTTCCCTTCTTCCCCATCCCGGAATCACTAGGTGGCCCGTATCACATTCGCTGCCTTCACGGAGCAGTCTCCACTGCCCCCTTTTGTGGTGAAGTGTATTCCGCCCCAGCCTGTGGGCAGCAGGAGTATCACACGTCCCTGATGTTGCAGGTGCACTTGGCTTTTGCTTCTCTCTCTCAGATTCTATGGTCTTAGATTCTGGTTAAGCTGCAGGAGCCCCATGCAGGCCACCTACATGGAGTCACGGCCTGTTCTCAGGCCACTTCCTGGTTCCGAGGACGGAAGCATTCAGAAGGATGGCCCTCTGTGCTTTTTTGTTTTTTCAGCTTTTTGAGAAAGGCTCTCACTAAGTAGGCCAGGCTGGCCTCAAACTCACGATCCTCCTGCCTCAGCCTTCTGAATATCTGGGAATACAGGTGTGTGCCACCACACCTGGCTTCTTCTTCGTTTATACCGGAATTATTGGCTACTGTGTGAGGATGAGCTGAATGCTTGTCATCCTGTCACAGAAAATAGGAAAGTGGCCTTGCTCTCTCATTATGAACTAGCGGTGGCCCCAGTTATTGCCAAGCGTGAAATGTAACACAGGCCTGTAGTTCAGCACCCATAACATCCAACGTCATGCTTTGTAGGCACTGCCAGACATTTGCCTGACTTGCAATAAATAAATTCTCGCAGCAAGTGTCCACACTCCGTTACTAACTTCGTGTTGGGTGACTAGTACTCCTGAGCATCCTCAGCAGCAAGTTAATTGTCTGAGGCTAAAGATTTTCTTATATAGTTTATAAAAAGTAGTTGTGGATCCAGCGCCTGCCTTGCAAGCATAAGGTCCGAGTTCAATCCCCGGTAAACCCCCCCCCCCAAAAAGTAGTTGATCCCCGGTACCAAAAAGAAAAAAAAGTAGTTGTGCTTTTTTTTTTTTTCAAAGCTGCTTTCCTTTCCCCACCCTGGCACTAGAGTAGCAGCTGTGCTCTGCTTTCCCCAGACACCTCAGCACGAGGCCCTCCAGCTTTGGCCAGCCATGGAGACCTAACTCTGGCCGTTTCACTTCCCCGTTGTATTTATTTACTTTTCTTTTTGTGCACAGGGTCTCACTATGTAGTTCAGGTTGGCCTTGAACTCACTGTGTAGCCCAGGCTGACCTCAAATATGCAGTGATCTTCCTGCCTCCGCCTCCCAAGTGCTGAGATTACAGGTGTGCACCATCATGCCTTACCTGCTCTGGCTATTTCAAAAACTCAGCTCTGGGTATGGGAGCCGACCCAAGGTTTGTTCCTGATGGGTGACTTAACCTTTTGTTCAGGACTGGGAACTGCTCAGGCGCCTCTTTTTTTTTTTTAAGGTATTTTTTTTCCTAAAGATTGAACACAGGGTGTTTGCCCTAAGCTACATCCCCAGCCCTTTTTTTGTATTTTTTTTATTTTGAGACAGGGTCTCGCTAAGTCTGGGGCTGGAACTCTGATCCTCCTGCCTCAGCCTCCCAGATTGCTGGGATTACAGGCGTGCACCACCCTGCCTGGCTCCTCTGCCTTTCATATGGTGACGTCACTTCTGCCCCCTGCTTGGCTGAAAGTCAGCCAAGGCTCTTTTCTCAACTGCACTCCCAGAGTCCCTGCTCTCCAGGGCCCATCAAGAAAGGAGCCCCCTAGGGCCGGGGATTTAGCTCAGTGGCACCACACCTGCCTTGCAAGCACAAGGTCCTGAGTTCGATCCCCGGTACCACAAAAAAAAAGAAGGGAGCCTCCACCTCAGACCTATCTGATGTGTAGCAAATGGCTCTGTGGAACCAACCATATCAGTGAAACTTGCCAGGCGGGAATAAAGGCCCATCCATCCTCTAGGGACACCAAATTATCACTGTGTCTAGGAAAGGAAAGCATCAACGAGCTGAGTCCTTGAACCACAGCATACAGGCCCCGGTAGAATTGCCTTTACACATCTTACTCCAGATTTCCACCATTAGCTTAGATTGAGAACATTTTAAGAAATAGCCTCATAAAGTAAAAAAGACCAGGGCCAGGGATTTAGCTCAGTGGTTCCGGCGCCTGCCTCGCAAGCACAAGGTCCCAAGTTCAATCCCCAGTACCAAAAAAAAAGTAAAAAAAAGTCCAAACTTTTCCTGGTTTTGGCAGATCTAGAGGTACTTTAAGCATTATTTGGAAGCATGGTCACCAAAATATTAACAGCACCTCTCTCTGGGTGGTGTATTTTCCTTCTTCTACCCTATTTCTCCCCTCCTCCCACACCACACTGAATGTTCTGCTTTGTTTCATCAGCACTGGGGATTAAACCTGGGGGTGCTCTACCTATGAGCAGTGATACTGTGCCAGGTACCGTTCTAGAGCCTGGGGATATCAGTGGACAAAACGTAAAGATCCCTGTACTCTGAGCTCACAATCAATAGAGCGAGACGAATGAAATAAATGAGTATCTTTGATAATTTAGAGGGTACTAAACACTAGGGAGAAAAAGTAGGGGAAAGAAAGCAGGGCAGGAGAGGCTGTGATTTGAGTCATGTGGCTGGGAAAGACCCCGCTAGAGAAGATGATATTTAAGCACAGACTTGAGGGAGGAAAAGAAGTGTATCTGGGCAAGGACATCATGGAGGGAAGTGACAGCAGTACTAAGACTTAGCTCTGGCTTCTACCTCCTCCTAGGCCTGAAGGCTCCCTAGGAGCAGCCTGCCTGGGAGTCCCCCCGGCCCAGCCCAGAATGAATGCCTGGAGCATTAGTGGGAGCCCTCTGACTGTCTCACATTGCTGTGTCCCCCATTCTGGCCCCCTCTCTAGACTTGCACTTGGCTGCAGAGCTGGGGAAGACGCTGCTGGAGAGGAACAAGGAACTGGAGGAGTCCCTGCAGCAGATGTATTCCACCAACGAGGAGCAAGTGCAAGAGATTGAGGTGAAGGCTCCCCCTACCCATCAAGTGCCCTTGGCCTGGATGCACCTTTGTGCAACTTTGCAAAAGGTACCCTCTTAGTAGACACAGGCTTGGTCCAACCACCTTGAGCAGGTCATAACCTGTAAACTATCCCGGGCAGCCCTATTGGTCCTCTGTCTCTACGAGTGGGAGGAAACATTTACCCCTGACCCATTCTAAAGTTTACTCCAGTCCACCCCTTGCCCCCTAGTACCTAACCAAGCAGCTGGACATGCTGCGGCATGTGAATGAGCAGCACGCCAAAGTGTATGAGCAGCTGGACCTGACAGCCCGAGACCTGGAACTGACCAACCAGAGGCTAGTGTTGGAGAGTAAGGCTGCCCAGCAGAAGATCCATGGGTAAGGGCTGGCCTGAGGCTGGGTGGGCAAGAGGAAGGCCTGGGCCTGGGTACCCCTGGCTATACAGACTGGGGGCCGGGGGGTCTTAGGCATTTCTCCCAGTGGCCCAGGATGAGGACCCTGGGATGGTAGTTTGCCCTTATCAATTTTGCATGGCTTGACATTCAGCCCTCAACCCTTCTTTAACTACCAGTTAGGTACCAGGTTTTAGGAACTGGGAATACAATCGTGGGGATGCAGAGACTGCCCTGCCCTGCAGGAGCTCAGAGCTGAGAGTAGGCAGAGATGCAGGGTGCCACGATAGAGGAGTGTACAAGGAACTGAGAGGGCCACGTGAGGAGTGATCAGCTTGGCCTGGGAGATATGGAAGAAGGGTAGCTCCTAGGGCTGCAGAGAGTTCCCTACCTGACTTCAGACAGAATAGCCCGAAGTTGCCCGTCTGTCGCCAGCCTCATGTCCCTTCATCTACAGGGAGCCAGGGCTGCAGTGAGGAGAGCTGTCCTTTTAAAACTTTTCCCATAGCCAGTTGTGGTGACACACATCTATAATCCCAGCACTCTGGGAGGCTGAGACAGGAGGATCACAGGTTAAAGCCCAGCCTGGGTTTAATGACTTAGTGAGACTCTGTCTCAAAAAAAAAATTAAAAAGCATGGGGATGTAGCTCAGTGCAAAAGCCCTGGGTTCAATCCCCAGTACCACAAAAGAAAAATAAATTTTAAAAAATGAAAAAGAGCTGAGATGTAGCCCACTGTGAAGGCCTTGGCTTCAATCCCCAGTGCTGCAAAAAGAAAAAAACCCCATGTGTTCCCCCACACCCCAACTCCAGGCTGACAGAAACGGTGGAGCGTTTGCAGGCCCAGGTGGAGGAGCTACAGGCCCAGGTGGAGCAGCTTCGGGGTCTGGAGCAGCTGCGTGTGCGCCGGGAGAAGCGGGAACGCAGGCGAACCATCCACACCTTCCCCTGCCTCAAGGAGCTGTGCACCAGCCCACGGTAGGTGAGGGCCTGGTGTCTCGGAGTCCTGGGACTGCCATGCGGGGGAGGAAGGAGGAGATGGACACCAGGCAGCAGGTGGGAAGAAGGGCGGGGCCTTGTTCAGATCATCAGTGAGGCTGTCTCTAGGGCAGTTACAACAGCTGCACTGGCTGTGCGCCACTACGGGGCTAATCTAACGTGTATCACCTACTTCGAAGTGTGTTTTGTTCAGACCACTACTCAGATGAGAAAATTGAAGCTCATGGGTTATGTGTCTTATCCAACGTCATGTGTTTAGTAAGAGGCATGGCCAGGCTTCTAATGCAGGAATGGTTAAAGCACTGTACCTTTCAGTTCCAATTAAATCTAAGAAAGAAAGAGAGAAAGAAAGGGAGAAAGGGAGAGAGGCAGGAAGGAAAGGAGGAAGGAAGGAAGAAGAGAGGAAGAAGAAAAGGAAAAGAAAAGAAAGGAAAAGAGAGAAAATGCAGCCTGGTGGTGTAGCTCGTGATAGAGTGCTTGCCTAACATATATGATGTCTTGGGTTCAATCCCCAGCACCGTGGGATGGGGGGACAGATTTTATTTTGTGGTACTGGGAATTGAACCCAGGGCCTTCATACTGAGCTATATCCCAGGCCCTATATCCCTTTTCTTAAGTTTTGAGACAGAGTCTCACTAAGTCAATAAATTGCCCAGACTTAATTCCAACTTTCAATCCTCCTGCCTCAGGCTCCAGAGTACTGGGATTACACGTATGCATCTCTACACCTAGCTCAGATCATGTATTTAGTGGGTGTTTTAATACAGTCCTTAGTCAGGCGTGGTGGTGCACACCTGTAATCCCAGCTCTTGGGAGGCTGAGACTGGACAATCAGCACGAGTTCAAGGCCAGCCTAAACTACATAGCATGACCCTGTCTCAAAAACCAAAAAAATAAAAATAAAAAGTAGAGGCCCGGGGATTTAGCTCAGTGGTTGTGGCACCTGCCTTGCAAGCACAAAGTCCCGAGTTCGATCCCCAGTACCAAAAAAAACCCCCAAATTAAACAAAAATAAAAAATAGAGTTCTTGGACAGAATAACAGAAGGGAGGTTAACAGAGGAGGGCAACTGTATGGAAACCATAGCATCGTAGGGTTGCACCATCCCTAGGCCAGGTGAGGGAGATTACCAGAAGTTAGCAGGTATGCAGAGGGCTACCTGGCTGGACCATCCAGGGACAAGACCTGGGGAGAAAACACCCCTGTTTACCATTGCAGAGCTAGGAGACAGCAGGAACGCTGGCTGAGGCCATCGCCATGGTCAGCCTACAGGGCCAGAGGGGTAAGGATGATTGGGAGCACAGACAGAATAGCCAGCCGGGTATCTGGGGCTGGGCTGGAAGCCCTGGCCCGTGACAACCTTCCCCTCTGCCCCACAGGTGTGAGGATGCCTTCCGCCTCCACAGCTCCTCCCTGGAGCTGGGCCCTCGACCCCTGGACCAGGAGAATGAGCGGCTGAAGACCCTGGTGGGGGTCCTGAGATCCCAGGTGAGCCAGGAGCGCCAGCGCAAGGAGCAGGCAGAGCGTGAGTACACGGCCGTGCTGCAGGAGTACACGGAGCTGGAACGGCAGCTCTGCGAGATGGAGGGCTGCCGCCTTCGCGTGCAGGAGCTGGAAGCCGAGCTTCTGGAGCTGCAGCAGATGAAGCAGGCCAAGACCTACCTGCTGGGCCGGGATGACCACCTGGCCGAGGCACTGCTGGCACCACTCACTCAGGCCCCTGAGGCTGACGACCCCCACCCAGGCAGCGGGGGCGACTGTGGCACTCAGGACGGTGTCTCCTCGCCCACCGCCTCCCCAGGCCACGCGGTGCGCAAGAGCTGCAGCGACACGGCACTCAACGCCATCGTGGCCAAAGACCCCGCCGGCCGGCACGCAGGCAACCTCGCACTTCACGCCAACAGCGTGCGCAGGCGCGGCATGTCCATCCTGCGGGAGGTGGACGAGCAGTACCACGCGCTGCTGGAGAAGTACGAAGAGCTGCTGAGCAAGTGCCGGCAGCACGGGGCGGGGGTGCGGCACGCAGGCGTGCAGACCTCAAGGCCCATCTCCCGAGACAGCTCTTGGAGGGACCTTCGCGGGGGTGAGGAAAGCCAGGGGGAGGCCAGGACGGGGGAGAAGAGCCTGAGCCAGCACGTGGAGGCCGTGGACAAGCGGCTGGAGCAGAGCCAGCCTGAATACAAGGCGCTCTTCAAGGAGATCTTTGCCAGGATCCAGAAGACCAAGGCTGACATCAATGCCACCAAAGTCAAGACACACAGCAGCAAGTGACCCTTTCGTGGCCTGATCCTCTCTGGGCTCCAGGCCATGGGGTCCCTCATGGTTGAACCACGCAGCCTGTGGCAAATAAGAGAGTCCTTTAGCAGCAATATATTCCAGCAGGTGGCCTCTCCATCAGTGTGCAAGGAACAAAGCCCTTCTGATCTGGGGACGCTCCATGCTTCTGGTCTCCCACTTCCGCCTGATGGATGGAAAAGGCCACCCACTTCCGCTTGAAGGCACAGCTCAGTTTCAAAGCCAAACGTCCCCACTACCCTGGGGTTCCCCACCACTCCCTGCTTCTGGCTTCCAGACCCTGGGCCTCATCCTCAGATGGGGCCAGGCTTCTGGAAGCCATTCCGGATGAGCTCGCTTTTTTGTTGTTGTTCTTGTTGTTGTTGTTTTTCCAAATTCAGCTTTTCTGCAAGATTTGCAATGCAAGGTCTTCTTTGACCGCTTGCCACAACTGGAAACACTTGAAAGGGAACCCCAAGAGCCAACTGTTGCAGGTTCCTAGGGTCTCCTGGACCACCCACTGCTTTGTGCCAGCCGTGATGCGCTGTCATTCCCTTAACACACCACCTGTCCCTCCCCCAGAGTCCTGAGCAGGTCACAGATGGCCCTTGCTTTCCAAAGCAGGAAGCCTGGCCCTGGCCTTGAGTGCCCCACTCCAACCCTGGCAAGAACCCCCGGCCCACTGCAGATCTATAGCCAATCAGAAGAGGGGTCCAAGGAGCCCCTTGACAGCCATACATAAGGGGTACCCCCATTTCCCTCAGAGCCAGCCTCCCCAAGTTCCAGCCCCAGAAGTGCTTTCTGGAGATAAGCCTTCCAGGGGCCAGGATGGAGGGAACACCCACCCCATGTCCGCCAACGCCACCTCTGCCTCCCTTCTCTGTACCTGTCCCCATCTCAGGGACCATGATGTCTCATTCACTCCACATTGGCTACAGGCCAGCCCTGATGCAGGCCCCATCTGCAGCCCCCAGGATGTCCTGGGCGTGTGCCACCAGCCAGCGACCCCAGTGTCCATCCCTGATCCTCTTTGCTGGGGTCTGGCCAAGATTTTCACCCACACTGAATAGTACTGAATTGGGATGGGGATAAGGAACAAGTTCCTTCCTTCCCTCCTGTAAAATGCCTGCTCTTTACCTCCTACCTTTGTGGAGGCTTCTGAGGCCCCAGCTTGATCGGGGCGTCGGTCTTTTGGTGTAAGGCTTCATAGAGTCAGACTTCAGCTGAGAGATGCCCAGTTCCCCAGCTTACCCTCTGCAGCCCTTCAGGGCTTTGGTTCCTCCTGCCATCCTTCCTGGGACCCTAGAAATCAGGGGAGCCGTACAATCCGGTGGAAGGCAGCAGCCCTGGCCTCTGTGCTGGGAGCCCAGAGGGAACCTTCATGCCTTATTTATTTCTAATGGGTAAAGGGGTTTTCTTAACAAGCACGCCTGACAGCCCTGGAGATGCACCCATGCTCCTGGCGGCACTGTGATGTGAGCTGGCGGCTGCGTCTTTCTGTTTGTGCAACCTAGAACCTTTATGTCCTTGGGGCTGGGCAGCTCCTGGCCCTCCATGTGTGTCTGTCATCTGGGGGAGATGGGGGAAGGGGAAGCGCTGGCCTCTTCACTCCCCAGCTCTGTAGCAGCCAACCAGCGTCACCTTTGAAGTACACAAGAGGAAATATATTTACAAATGCTTTATTCTCTTCTTTAATAAAAAAAGTGTACCAGTATTCTAAAAGCATAAATGGCCCTGGAGCCAACGACTGTGCGTCTCATGTGCCTGCCCTCTGCCATGCACTGCAGGGGAGGAGGGAAGGATCTGAGCTCTGCTCCCCGGAGGCCTTACCTGTGAGGCTGCTGAGCGGCCCCCCCCAAGTTCACAGCCATGCCCTGCTCCCCTCCGAACAACTCAATACGGCAGGGTCCCAGAGGTCTCTGGCTCCCGGTCCTTTGGAGTTCACGTTCTGGTGTGGGGAGATTCCTCCCCCCAAAATCAGCTTTAAAAAGTTTAAAAAAGGGTGATAGGAAAATTGGGGCAAAAGATAGTGCTACATCCCTAGAGCACATGTGCCCAACGGGGTGGACAAAAATTTTTTAAATATTAATTTCAGCCAGGTGTGGTAATGTAAACCTAGCACTCCCAGCACTTGGGAGGTTAAGGTGGGAGGGTCCCAAGTTTAAGGCCAAACTGGGCTACGTAGTGAGTTTAGCAACCTGGACTACAAGGGAAGAAATGACTCAAAAAGTTAATCTTTTGTTTTGGTACCAGGGATCGAACTTGGGTCCTTTCAAAAAGTTAATCTTGGGCCGGGGATTTAGCTCAGTGGTTTCGCTGCCTGCTGCGCAAGCCCGAGGACCCGAGTTCGATCCCTGGTACCAAAAAAAAAAACCCAAAAAAGTTAATCTTATATGTACATATGTGTGTATATGTTAGATGTGTATGTATATATTATATATAATATATGTCTACTAGATATATCATCTAATTATATCAGTTAATATAGCATATACCTAAAATACATATCCTAGATAAAGAGACATACAGTGTACCTATGGTGTTAAAATCTCACGGTGGCCTTTTCACCATGATGGCACCAAAAGGAAGGAAGCTCCTGCTCCTCCTGAAGCTGAAGCCAAAGCAAAGCCTTTGGACTCCAAGAGGGTACGCCGAGAAGTGGCCCCAGCCACAGGAAAAGATCAGCAGTGCCTCATCTTCTAGCTGCCCAAGCTAGAAGAGCAGCCCTGGGAAAAAGCAGCTTGAGCACTGTGCCGTTAAGTCCCCTCAGCTTGGGACTCAACATGGAGAAGACAGAAGACGGCACATTTGTGTTCCTTGTGGCTGCCAAGGCCAATAAGCACCAGGTCACACAGGCTGTGAAAAAGCTCAATGACAGCAAGGCCAAGGGCAACATGCATCGAGCCTGGTGGAGAGAAGAAGGCACCTGCTGACTGATTATGACACTGTGGATGTTGCCAACAAAATTGAGATCGCTAAACTTGAGTCTAGCTGACATGCTAAATACACACTTTCTTTTTTCACTATAAAAACTTTGGGGAGGGGGTGGGCATGGTGACACACTCCTGTGATACCAGCACTCTGGGAGACTGAAGCAGAAGGATCAAAAGTTCCAGTCCAGCCTGGGCAATCTGGCAACTTAACAATTTAGTGAGACCCTGTCTCCAAAAAATTTAAAAGCGGCTAGGGATGCCAGTGTGAAGGCCTGGGTTCAATCCCCAGTCCTGGAGGAAAAAAATCATGGAGGGGGGACAACTGGGAGAAAAAAATGTCTATAGGCTCTTCCCAGGTAGACAGGGAGTGTGGTAATGAACAAAGAAGGTTGAGAAGCTGAACAAGACTGATCAGGAGCATCCGCATGGTGTGAGGATTTAACTGAGAGCAGAGGCTGGGAAGCAAGCAGGGGGAAGAAGGTGAGGCCTAGGAAGTGGCTGGGCCTCATGAGGGCCCTGTAGACCAGGGGAAGGCTCAGGCCTCCTGAGTGCAATGAGAAGTGATGGCAGGGTTTCTGAGCCTGTATAAAGGGGGCAGTTGTGGTTTAAAAAGCTTTCCCAGACCACTACATGGAGGTTGAGTGGTACAGAGAGAGGGAGAAGGAGGCTGATGCCCTAAGGGACCACAAAGGAGGAGGCAGGCCAGTCTTTGGGGTGCTGCCCACTAGGGATATAGGAGAGTCATAAGAGTGAGAAGAGGAGCCGGGTGTGATGGCGCATACCTGTGATCCCAGTGCTCAGGAGGCTGAGGCAGGAGGACTGCCAGGAGTTCAAGCCCAGCCTGAACTGTACAACAAGACCCTGTTGCCTGAAAAAAAAAAAAAAAAAAAGTAAGAAGAGGGCCATCTCCTAGTGTTCTGGGCTTTAGAAATTCCATCTTCTTTTCAGTATACATTAAAAGAACCTCACAATTCCCACCCTTTCCCAGAGAGAGACCTGTCTCATCCCCATATCACTGGGGTATGGAGATGAGCTTGTCATCTGGGACCTGCCACCTCCAACATTTCAGCAATTCCACTCTCTTGGTGCAGATGAGCTGAGAAAATCCTTGGGTTTTCTGTTTACCTCGATGTAAAATAAGTGTGCTTTTTAAAATTTCCCATGCCCCACCTTGGCATCTCCAAGTCTGGACAGACTAGTCTCCCCAAGTGTAGATGTCTGAGGCCCAGAAACATGCCTGTGGGTTTGGATCAACGGACCACCTCGGAGGCTGAAGAAGTAGCTTGGTGGCACCTGCCTAGTGTGCATGAGGCCCTGGGCTCCATCCCTACCACTGCGGGGCAGGGCGGGGGGGGGGGGGGATCTGCTGTCACTCACACTGCCAACCCACCCACCCCTCCTTTCAAAGGACACCCCTGTGCTGGTGGACCTCTCTCTACCTGCTCACACAGAGCAGTCAGAACGGAGAAGCAAGGAAAGCTCTCCGAAGCCATTTATAACCAGCCTCCCTGCTCCCTTGGCATTTGTCTGTTTTTGTGGTGCTGGGCATTGAACCCAGGGCCTCACACATGCTCAGCAAGTGCTGTGTGACTAATCTACACTCTCAGCCCTCTCTGTCCTCTCCCTTGGCTTTTCTCCTGCCCCTTCTTCCCTTCTGATCACCACCTGGAGCCTAGCTGGCAGATACTCCCTGCTGCCTCCCGGGTTCTCCAGCTATCTCCTTTGCTGAACTGACACCTTCCCCATTTCCAAGGCCAAACTCACAGAACCACCATGATGGGGGAATTGGCCACCCAGGCCCACCTAGACCCTCACCCAAAACTAGGCTGAAAGCCCCAGGGGTTGGCTATTTTCAGTGAACCAGACAGACAAGCTAGTGGTAAAGGAAGTAGGGGCAGCTTTGCCAACTCACTCATGCCAGAAAGCATGCTGTGGAAAGCAGGAAAAAGGGTCAGGATAGAGCTACGTAGTCAGACTGGATTTTCTACCCCAGAACTACAGAGAAAATAGCTAATAGTCAGCAGGACTCTAAAAGAAAAAGAAGGTGGCAGTTAATTTTTGGTGCATGCTGACTTTGTGCCAGTCACTGTGTTGAGTGCTTTACCTGTGTTCAATACCCTCAAGAATTTCATGAGGCAGCTATAAAATCTGTTTTGCTGATCAGGAAATGGAGACTTAGAGGGCAAGTTATAATTCAAGATCACAGAAATATGCAAACTCAGGCCTGGCTGATTCCACTATGCCTGGCCATCCATTCCCTATGTCCACATAATGTTAAGCTGGGAAAAGCCTCTAATCTAAGGCACTCGGGGATAAAAAGAAAGGGAAATTTGGGTTGGGGAATTAGCTCAGTGGCACCTCACCTGCCTCACAAGCGCAAGGTCCTGAGTTTGATCCCTGGTACTGGGGGGAAAAAAAAGGGAAATTCCACGGAGCCTTCCGCACACCAGGTGTACCCCAACACACAGGCCACAGAGAAGGGCTGGTGTCTGCAAGGTCCTCAGCTCCCAGGAATGTCTTAGTGATTCTGATTCTTTACCCTTTCTTTCTCTCCTTTCTCTCTCTCCCATGAATGTTCCCTTCCTGGGGCACCAGCTCAACCTATGGAGGACCAAGAGGGAAAGGAGAACTCTGGCCTCCCTTTCAGGGCCTGCTTTTCTAAAGGAACAGGTGGCCCCTCTCCCAGCAGGGCCCCCACTCTGGGTGGTTCCTGGCATGGGCAGGTGAGAGGAGCCTGCCAGCTGCTCTTCTCTCCACCGCAGGGCAGCTTGTCTCATTCTTTCCTCTACCCCCATCTTTCCCAGAATCCAGGCCACCAGATGGCCTAAGCAGGCTGTGTTTATTTGGGGCCATGGAAATCTGCAGCTTCCTATTCCTGCGGCTCTGGGTCAGGTGCAGGCTGGAGCCCAGCCTGAGAGCAAAGATGCCTTGGAAAGGCTCTGACTTTATTACTCATAATCCTCAGCCCTAGACCTGAGCGAGCACCTGGCTTTGCTTCTCTGAGCAGCTTATTCCAGTCACCATGGAGATGTCTCTGTTTCCTCTGGGATCTTGGGACTAAATCAGGGCACAAACCAGGAGACTCTCCTTCCAGCCTACAACTCAAAAGGAGATTACAAAGAGAATAAAATGGTTTCTTCTCTCAATGATGTTGAGATGGCAACGGCTTGACTCAATGACAATTTCCTGTTTCATCAGCTAGGATCCCCAAGGGATAGTTAAAATCTCCCAGGGGCACATTTTCCTAGGTAATTATGCATTTTCCTAAAAATAGAACTCTCCATTAAGAAACCACAAGCATTACTAATAATTACTAAGCTTTACTGAGTTGTTTACTCAGTAAAGCTGGGGGGGGGGGGGTCGGCGTTTCGGAAACATTTCCATCTGTGACCTGCCTCCCCTTTTGCACAGCACTACACATGAGCCTTCCCAACCCACACTTCTGCTGGAGGGTGGGGGGGCATGGGCCATCTTGTGCTCAGACCTGAAGCTCTCACTCGGCTTTATCTGCCCTCCCCAGCCCATCTATCTGCAATCAACTTTCAAAAAACACATTCCCACGGAATTCACTTGGTCAGTATTTGTGGAGTGCCCACAATGCACCGAGTACTGGATCCTTGGGATACAGCAATGTGCCAATCACGTCCTGGAGCTTACATTCTAGCTAGAAGACGGGCAATCAAATTAGAAAAATAAGATTCGTGGGCCTGGCATGGTGGCACATGCCTAGTAATGCCAGCAGTTGGGAGGCTGAGGCAAGAGGACTGCCACAAGTTTGAGGCCAGCCTAGGTTACAAAGTGAGTTCATGGCCAGCCTGATCCACATAGCCAGACTGTTTAAAAATCAAAAACAGGGCTTGGGATTTAGCTCAGTGGTTTTGCCGCCTGCTGCACAAGCGCAAGGACCCGAGTTCGATCTCCGGTACCAAAAATAAATAAATAAAATAAAATAAAATAAAAAACAAAAATCGTGGACTTGGGCCGGGGATTTAGATCAGTGGTTCCACCACCTGCCTCGAAAGCTCAAGATCCCGAGTTCGATCCCCAGTACCAAAAAATACATAGTTTTTAAAAAATCGTGGACTTAAAGCAAAGCATTAAAAGTAGGACGAGGAGCGAGAGCAGGAGGGTGGGAATTAACCAAAGCCGAGTAGAGAAGATCTTACTGGTGTGTTTAATTTGGGTGTTGGGTAGGAAGGAACCGACAGAAAGGAAGAGAAGCGATGTTGTTAAGGCACACGCGATCCGGACTTCTTTTTCACTGAGAGGTGCCCTTGTCTGATCCGCCCCAGCCAACGTGGCCTCCCTGAGGCAGGCGACCCGGAGCACCGCCGGGAAGAGCCTTGTTCGCCGTCTCCCGGAAGCGGGACTTAAAAGCCTCGCGGAACCAAATAACGGACAGCAATGTGCCCTTACGGGCCAGGGGAAAAGAGAGCACACCGGAAGAGGCTTCAAGACCCAACATGGCGGCCACCTGGTGCTTGAGATGGACCTTGAGCAGAGTCGGAGCCCGGCTGCTTCGGCTGCCCGCACGCTGCCCTCGCCGGGCTGTGCACAAACAAGTAGACGGCACCGAGTTCCAGAGCATCTATAGTCTGGACAAGCTCTACCCGGAGTCCAAGGGCTCGGACACCGCCTGGAAGATCCCGGTGAGCCGGACAGAGGAAGGAAGGGGCGTTTCCTCCCGTTGCTGGGTGACGTCAGGAAGCCGGGGCCCCATTGGCCCGGCGTGGAGC
The DNA here is from genome assembly GCF_053883595.1 of Heterocephalus glaber. Taxonomy (NCBI): domain Eukaryota; kingdom Metazoa; phylum Chordata; class Mammalia; order Rodentia; family Bathyergidae; genus Heterocephalus; species Heterocephalus glaber. The sequence continues at coordinate 6,946,667 of NW_028258173.1, read as the reverse complement.
TACGTGGGGGGTCGCCGTGGGCGGAACGCGACGTTTGTCGCGGGAGAGAGCTGGGATTGAAGGGATGTCGTGAGGCCTGTGTGGCTTTTGGTACTGGGGTATTGGGACAACCTGGTAGATAGGCTTCTTTCAATATCAGCAGCTTTCCTGCGTATTCCTGGTCCTCACCCCCCATACGCTTTTTTCAAGGGAAAATGTGGGCATTCTGGTCCTGCAAAGTGGACGGTAGAGGCCAGAGCCTGGCAAATTGCTACATTTGGAACGTTATACGGCCCGCTGCCTCTGCCAACCCCCAAAACGGGGGCGCTTCTTGTTCATTCCTTCAAGATACAGTTATTTAGCACTGTGTGCAGGCACTGCCTCGGGCCACAACGGGGGAGAGGAACCGTAATCCACCCCGTTCGTTCTATTGACCTTGCGTCTACAGGACTGGAGGAGAATATAGTGTTTATTCATTCATTCTACAAGTTTTTTGTTTTGTTTTGAAAACAGATTCTCTCGCCCTGCTTGGTGGCACATGCTTTTAATCCCAGCACTTGGGAGGTGGAGGCAGGAGTCCTGTGAGTTTAAGCAACATAGTGAGTTCAAGGCCAGCTTGAACTACATAGCAAGAGCCCATGTCAAAAAAGCCAAAGAAGGAAAAAAAGAAAAAGACAGGTTCTCTCTTTGTAACCAACCGAGGCTGGCCTAGAACTCATAATCTTTCTGCTTCAGCCTCTCCCCAGGTGCTGTGATTACATCTTGTGCCACCCATTTGACAAATGTCTTTTGGGAGTGAGTTTGTGTTCCTTATCCTAGGCATAGAGTATCCAAACCAAAACCAATGCTGTGAAGCTAGTAGTCTGCTGAAAGGAGACAGGCAACAATAAGTAATATAGAACCAGGTGTGGTGGTGCAAGTCTGTATCCCACCACTCAGGAGGCTGAGGCAGGAGGATTGCTGGGAGTTCGAGGTCAACCCGGGCTACAAAGTGAGTTCAGGGCCAACCTGACCTATAAATTGAGACCATACCTCAAAAAAAAAAAGTAATTTAGAATGTGTAAGATGGTACTTTAGAGAAAGTAAAGTCCAGAAATAAGGAGTGCTAGAACTAGAGTATAGTGTTGCAGTGTAGGGTGGTCTGGGACCCCCTACACCTCAGTGAGGAGGTGACATTCCTGTAAGGACCTGGAAGAAGCAAAACAGCTGTGAGGATATTGGGGAAACAAACGGCCAGGTAGAGGTCAGAGGAAACACCTGCAACCTCTTTAAGGCAGTAACATGCTGGACTGGTGTGGCTGCATGGGGCAGTCAGAGGAGGTGAAGCTAAAGAGGCAAGAGGTGGACAGAGAAAGGACTGTTTATAGAGAGGCTTACTGGCCTCTGACTTTGCCTCTGACTGCAGTGGGGAGCTATTGGAAGATTTCAGACAGAAAAATGGAATAATGCAACCTACTTTTACAAGGATCATTCTGTTTGTTTGTGACAAAGTCTCACTTATGTAGTTCAGGCTGGCCTTGAGTTCATGGCAGTCCTCCTGCCTCAGCCTCCAGAGTGCTGAGATTACAAGTATGAGTCACCATACCTGGTAGAATCACTCTTACGGAGCCTTACAGGGAGTAGCCTGGAGGACTGAAAGTGCAGGGCAGCAAGTTAGGAGATTGCAATAATACAGGACAGAGAGGATAAACAGGGTGGAAGCAATAGTTCTTGAAAATTGGTCAGATCTTAGACATATTTTGAGGGAAAACCTACAGGATTTGCTAATGGCTGGATATGAAAAAAATAAGAGAAAATTGAAGTCTAGGCTCTTGAACAATGGAAGGATAGAGTTGCCATTAATTAAAATGAGAGAGTGGGAAAAACATTCATTTGTTCATTCATTCAACAAAACTTTACTGTATACCACAGCCATAATTGTCAAACCGATGGGATCCTTGGTTCCTATAACTTCCACTCTAGTGAGAGGGGCTTTCAGTTAACAAGGATGGAAAACATCAAGTAGTAAGAAGTCATATTGTTACTGGGGACACTGCCAGAGGCTTGAAGCTGGGCCCCTACTATCTGGGTTCATTTGCCTGAGTACAGGAAAACCCATAAAAGTGGAAAAATGAAGACAGATATAGTCCATCCTTTCCTGAATGCACAGAAGCACATTAACTTATCGGAGGGGTAGGATAAAAGCCAGGAAAAGACTGTATATGTATTTGTCACCAGATAGGTCCAAGGAGGTCCTCCAAAGAGGATTTCTTTTTTTCCATACTGGAAATTGAACCCAGTGCCTTTGCACTGAGCTATGTCCCAGCCCTTTTATAAATTTTTTATTTTGAGATAAGGTCTTGCTAAGTCACTAAGTTTCTAAGGGGAGATGGGGACCTCAACTTGGCCCGCTGAACAGGTTCTTGACTTACATCATTGGCACAGGCCCACTTTTATGGATTCACTGAGGTGGGCCAGGGTCTGGTGAGTCACTATCTCAGCTGTGGTTTTGTAGCTCTTGAGGAATCCTCATACATAGGGTAATTGTTCCTGCTTGAGAGGTGATCTCACCAGGGGATGGGCTCCAGAACTCTGCTTTTCCTGGAATCCAAGGTAATTGTAGGTTTGGACACTTCTAGGCCTCACTTCGGAGAATCTGGAACTGGACATTGAAAGCTGGCAAGTGGGTGTCCCTACAAACTGAAGATGACTAGGGCTGGGGATTTAGCTCAGTGGTGCCGCTGCCTGCCTTGCAAGCACAAGGTTCTGAGTTCGATCCCCGATACAAAAAAAAAACAACTGAAGATGACTTCAGTCACTCTTCTCTTGGTGTCCTCAATTTTGAAGGGGGATGGGTAGATTAGGTAAATTTAGGACTAAAAAAACCTTGTAATACAGACACTCCTTAAGTGATTAGCATGGCTGTGTACAGAGCCTAGCAGGGATCTGGCCCAGAGTTTAAAGTAATAAGAGAGACAAAAAATTGAGTTTCCCTATCTCTTTTTTACCTACCTTTATTCTTCTATCCTGCCTCAGATTCAGCCAGGCTTTGGTCCACCTGTGGACCCAGAAAAATGTTGAAAGTCTGGTTCTATTGAAACTTCCTTGGCACCACAACTGGGGGGTGGCAGTTGTTGCTCTCAGCATGAGGAAGCTAGACAAATAGTTTAACTTGGGACCTTGCGCTTGGGAGGCAGGTGGCGGAACCACTGAGCTAAATCCCTAGCCCTAAAATCCTGATTTTTAAAGCTCCATTTCAGCTTCTCAGTTTCCATATAATGAATTGACCGAGATACTGTGCTAGTGAATACTTGAGGCTACTTCAGATTTCTAGTAAGGGAAGTCCCCTTAAGGAGACCTGAAGTTCAAGGCATATACATTAAGCCTCTAAAGGGTGACATCAAGTAGGAACTAGGTACATGGGATGAGTTGAGCAAAGAGGTTTGAGTCTGAGCCAGAAGGTAGGGAATTGTCAGCATAGTCTCTTAGGGAAAGAGGAGAGAGAGAGAAGAGGAAGGATTTCAGGAACACATCAGTGTTTAAAGGTTGCAGAGAGGGCCGGAGATATAGCTTAGTCCTTGAGCGTGTCCTTAGCATCCATAAGGCCCTGGGTTCAATCCCCAACACCAAAAATACTTAAATAAAAATAAAAGTTCCAGGGCTGGGGATTTAGCCCAGTGGTGCCGGTGCCTGCCTGCCTTGTGAGCGCAAGGTCCTGAGTTTGATTCCTAGTACCAAAAAAAATGTGCAGAGAACTGGCAAAGGAGAGTGAGAAAGAGCAAAATCTGGAGAAGGTAGCTCAGGAGGAAGGGGAAGATCAAGCTTCAGGCCTGTGGTCCTCAAAGCTGCAGAGAGATGAGTAGGGTGAGTATCTCACCTCCAAATAATTCTATGATAAGTGGAATAAAGGTAGACAGAGAAAGTACAGGCACATGGGCTGGGGATTTAGCTCAGTGGTTCCACCGCCTGCCTCACAAGCACAAGGACCTGAGTTCAATCCCCAGTACCAAAAAAAAAAAAGAAAGAAAGTACAGACGGGGCCAGGGATTTAGCTCAGTGGTTCTGCTGCCTGCCTTGAAAGTTCAAGGACACGAGTTCAATCCCTGGTACCAAAAAAAAAAAAAGAAAGAAAGAAAAGAAAAAAAGAAAGTACAGGCACAGATGATTTGAGCTTAGAGGGCCAGAAAAGCCTCCGAAGAGGCAGTGTTTACCAAGTTTAAGGCTAAAGAGCATTGATGTAGATCAGAATGCTCTGAGAGAGACACAGAGGGAAAAGGCCTGGGGTTGTTGCAGAATTCCAAGGGACAGGAGAGACCAAATGGGAGTCAGGAGGATTTATTTAAGGTATATACACCAGCTCAGCAGACTCTGTCCAAAATGGCTGAGCATTGAACAAAGAGAAGTTCCAGCTTTTATACATTTTGTCAAAAAGGGTGGTTTATCTAGTGATGTAGCAAGTGAGTTTACTGGAACAGGATAAGGGCAGACAGTTTTGTAACTTAGCCTTGAAAGAAGACAGTGTCTTTTGAATCATATGAGAACAGAGGGTCATAGACTTTGGTTACAGGACATAGCTATTAATTTTCTCTGTACCAGAACAAAGAGTTACAGCTGGGAGGGGCCACTGCCCAAGGCTGGGGAGGACTTGTTTTTAAGTCCTGCTTCAAGATGGCTAGTTCAATGTGACATGAACCCCCAGGGCAGATGGACCAGGCCCTGTTCAAGGCAGGCTGCCCACATGTGAGCCTCCTGTGGTCCTCCAAGTAACATGGTGGCCCACCAGACTCATTGCTCCAGGTTGGCAGAAGGTGTTGATTTTGGGGTCTTCCTGATCCCCCTGGGAAACCAGGCCTCTGAGGGTACCCAACACTTGCTAAGGCTCGGGCAGGAAAGGCTGGAGACGTCAGTTCTGTTGTCCTGGAGGAGAGTTTCTGTGATGGCGTCTCTGGAGGCTGGGCATGCTCTCTTGTCATTCTGTATGATGATCTTGCTGGGGACCTGAAAGTAGTAATGTATTACGTTTGCACTGTGGCTTTGTGCCATTTACTTTTTGTTGCTCTGGACCAGTTAGGAGTCACCTAGCAGCTAATACTTTGATACTGTGTGCATTACATTACAGGATGATGCAAAACAAGCCAGCAATGACATCCCTCTAGGTAAGTGATTTTATTTTATTAAAAACCAGTCATTTCTGGTTGGGAGTGTAGCTCAGTGGGGAGCACTTGCCTAGAATGTGTGGGACCCTGGGTTCTATACCCAGCAACACCACACACACACACACACACACACACACACGCACGCACAAGAAAAGAAAAAAATCAGTCTTATTCACTACCCCTCAAATGTTCCTTCCAGATTTCTTCAGCCCAATTAAAGTAACAAACCACCTCTGGGTGCGTAAAAGTGCACTTGTAGCATTGTTTAGAATACTAAATAAAAGCACAGTCATTCATGAAATATGACAAAGTGTGCCACACAAATGGAGAGCTGACATGTTTGTGACATGCAACAATCTTCACAATAGATATATTGATTGTTATGGGAAAAAAGAAATGTACAGAAGGGTATATTGGCTACTATTTGTGTTTCATGTGTGTGTCTGTCTGTCTGAAATTTATCTGTATATCAATATACATATATCTGTATCTATATTTGAAAAGATGTACAAAAACCTGTACAGTGACTGCGTTTGGGAGAAGAAGGAAAAGACAAACTTGGTGGCTGGGGGACATGAGTAGGACACTTCTCCGTGTAAACTTTGCATTAGAATTCTGTACCTGTCCGGCATCACAAGGCCTAACAGGTATGGCCTGAAAAGAAACAATGAGCCCTTTTTAGACTCAGAGAGTTATAAATTCCATAGACTGTGAAAGGGAGACTAGCTAAGGTACCAGCTCCCCATATCCATTGCTTAGCATGACACAGAAGCAGCGGGGCCAGAGATAGCCAGGTGCAGTGGCGCATGTCCGTAATCCCAACACTTGGAATCCTGAGACAGGAGGATCACAAGTCTGAGCCCAGCCTGGGCAACTTAGTGAAGCCCTGTCTCAAAATTAAAAATTTTGGGCCAGGGATTTAGCTCAGTGGCACCGCGCCTGCCTTGTAAGCACAAGGTCTTGAGTTTGATCCCCAGTACTGAGAAAAAAGAAACAAACAAACCAAAAAACCCCATAAAAACAAAAAAGAGCCCAGAGACTGCAGTGGCTGTGGCTGCAGATCTGAGGCTATGCTGTAATGAGGAAGTTCTGTAGGTTGCTGGCCTTCCCCAGAGGTGCGTGTGGAGGTAAGAGGCAGAAAGCTTCCTGTCACTCACATCTGAACTGGAGGCAGAGGAGTGTTTCTTGGCAGCCTTGCTGGGGGCTTCTGCAGCACCTGAGTGGGTGTGGTCTTAAGCAGCTCCTCCCCAGCAAGCAATCAGACCCAGTCCTGCCCCACTGGAGCTTCCAGGCCAGGGGGTTCCACATCTGCCACACTGTGAAGTACATTAAATGAAGTCTGTCCTTTAGTTTGAGCTTTTAGCAGAGTCCTTGCTTTATAACAAACTGCTAAAAGCTTGGGCAGAAAGAATGTGTGGACTAGAAGCAAACAGCCATGTCATGATTTTGCTTCCTCTGCTGTCAGGGTGACCTCGGGGAAGTCACTTGCTCAGTTTTGACATCTGTAAATAATCTCCAGTGTTACAGATCTGAGTGTGTGTGTGTGTGTGTGTGATTGAAGGACAGATGTGTAATAGAGATGTTGATGGTAAATTAGTAGTTGCACATTTGGCTGTAGCATCACTGTTCGTGTGTGTCTGCGTGTTCTTCTGTTTTACAGATCGCTTGATGATATCTTATTGTCGGAGTAGTGGTCCTGGTGGACAGAATGTTAACAAAGGTATAGGCTTGTTGGTATTTTCTTTTGCTTTAAACCTTGGCTGGGAGCTGGGCTTGAGGGATCTGTGTAGATGCTCATGTGGAATAAAGGGATCTTTCAGCAGCATATTAAATACTGCCAGCTCATAATAATCCTCTTTATTCTTCTGAATGTGGTCTGATTGTCAGGCTCTCAGCTGTGGGTTGCTAAGGCTAGAACTGGCTTGTGAGGCTAAACAAAGAGAACTCACAGTGTGAGCCAGCAGCCAGCTCCAAGAACAGGTCTCCTTCATTCTCACGGAACTCATTCCCCACATTTTTCTTAGAACCCAGTAAAACTGTAAGGGAAGCACTGGACATTTGGTTACCCGAAGTCTCTTTTGTCCCAGAGAGCCTCATTGTCTTTGCAGGCCTGTGGTCAGAACACCCATGGCTAGGTGTCTGGCCTCCTTGTGTGTCAGGATGGTCACTGGTCCCCTGGGTGCCGCACCTTGCTGAGCACCTCAGTGACCTGTGCTCTCTCCTTCCATTCTCAGTGAATTCAAAGGCTGAAGTCAGGTTCCATTTGGCAACCGCCGACTGGATTGCAGAGCCCGTGCGGCAGAAGATTGCCCTCATGGTAACCACCTGCCTCCCTTCTTTCCCTACAGATTCCTCAGAGGCTTTTAAACCTGTATTCTGTGGGACTAAACTTTTTCCTTTGTTCTCTGCAGCATAAAAATAAGATCAACAAGTCAGGAGAGTTGATTCTCACCTCTGAAAGCAGCCGCTACCAGTTCCGGAATCTGGCAGATTGCTTACAGAAAATTCGGGACATGATTGCTGAGGCCAGTCAGGTGCCCAAGGAGCCATCCAAAGAAGATGCTCGGCTATACAGGCTCAGGTAGGAGAAAATGCCCTGGGCTGTCAGAGACTGATCCAGGCAGAAGTAGTCTGCACAGCTGAGAAAGGAGGCTGGACAGAGCCTGAGAGCTCCCGAAGGCAGGAGGGAGAGCTGCAGGAAAGCAGATACCTTGCCCTGACAGGTGCCCATCTGGCACCTGCTGCCTGGGCTACCAGCTTCCCGCTCTGCCTCTTGCTGCTCTCACCACTTTGAAAAGCACTGATTGGGCATCTGGGTCTCATTGGAGTCTTTCTGCTTTCAGGATAGAAAACATGAATCGGGAAAGGCTGAGACAGAAGAGAATAAATTCTGCTATAAAGACAAGCAGGAGGGAGGATATGGACTGAAATCACCCTATGCGGCTGGCAAGGACCACAGTTCAGGGCATCATGGTGGAGCCGAAACATAACACCATGAGATTTCTTTTTCATTTTTATTTTTGCTGTTTATGCTTGTCTATAACATAGGAACCTTCCCAAAAATATTCATTTGGAATGAATGCTGCAGGTCTTCATAGGTGACCACCATATTGTCAAATCAGAGTTATCCATTGAATGTATTGTTTTATGCAGTAAACTTCTAAGCACAATAGACTTGCTTTTCATTCAGAATGGCTCAAAACTGCTACCTTTTCTCAGTTCAAATTTGCCCCACAGGTACTGCCTCAGTGCTGACTGTGTCACAGCCTGAGGGAGGACAGAGGGATCTGGGTCTGCTCTCAGATGCACACAGGCAGGTGGGTGGGCTGAGACAGGTAAGCATGCATTTGAGCTGGGCCTTCATCTTAATTACTTTTCTTGTTGCTGAGACAAAATACCCTACACCCAAAGTTAAAGGAGGAAAATTTAATTGTAGCTCACGGTTTGTGAGGTTTCAGTCCATAGTCAGTGGTTGGAAGGCAGGGTGGCATAGCAGAGGGGCATTGCAGAGGAGAAACAGTTCATGGCAGGCAGAAGGCAGCAAAGTAATAAAGCAGCAGCAGAAGCACAGCCTGCCTCTCCTTTTTAACTCTTCTAGGTTACCCACCTTTTGTGTGGTGCCACACACATCCAGAGTGGGCCTCCTCATTACCCATACCCAATTGCTAAATCAATCAGTAGACTAGTTTAGTAATCCCAGCATCACACACCCTAGATCCAGCCACTTCTGAAAAGCCCCCCTAGTCTACAGCCACACCGCCCTGAACACACCCCATCTCAGTTGAAAAGCCCCACCTGTGACCGCAGGAGGCTTTGGGGTGACATCTAGATACAAGCCATAACGGCCTTGGAAAACGTCTGGGATTTTAACCAATGTGAATGCAGAAGACAGAGGCTGGGACATGGGAGGTGATAAAGTCCCTGGCACTGAAGAGCAGGGGACTTGGAGGTAGATGGGCCTTGGATTAAAGGATGGGGTTTGGACTTTACACAATGTAGATAATAGGGGGCCATTGAGGATTTGAGCAGGAAGGAGTATTGTTTCAAGTGTACACTAGGCAGTGCGCCATAGAGGTCGAGTGAGCTGGCACAGGGTTTTGAGGTTGTTTTGTATTGTTTTTTGATATTGGGGATTGAACCTGGGCATTCACAATGCACTACATTCCCTGCCCCCCCCTTTTGGAGACAGAGTCTCTGTATCAGTGCTCACTAGAGAAACATTTAATATACAATATACATATAAATATATAAGGGTTTACAAACCTGGGTTACACTGGCTGCCTGCAGAGTCAGGTGTGGAAGAGTGCAAAAGAGCTGTCTGTGTGCTGGAGAGCCGAAGGACCCCTTCAAAGGCCTGGAGCTCACTCTAGTATCCCATGCACATCCAAATTAGGAGGCCAAAGAGTCCAAAAGGGAAGGCAGAAAAGTCTGAGCTGGAAGCTAGGAGATGCTGTCCTGACGGCAAAGACAGTAAAGACCGGAGCGCCTCCAAAGAAACCGAAGTGAGCCTTCCTTCTTCGTTCCTCTTTTCATTCCATTCAGGCTATGAGCCTATTGGTTGGTGCCACTCATACCCAGGATGGTTCTTCTGTCTTCAGTTAATCCGTTCAGCCACACACAGACAGACACTGAGCCACTGAGCTTTTCTTACTCAAGCTGATGTAGCAGTTGACTGTCACAGTCTCCCTAAGTCACTAAATTGCCCAAACTGGCCTCAAATTTATAGTCCTGTTTCAACCTCCCAGAGTGCTGGGATTACAGCCTTTATGTCAGCTTTATGTTTGGCTTTATTGAGCCTTTATGTCTGGCTCAGGAAAGTAATTTTGTAGCCCTTTTGGTGTGGGAACAGGCACTCAGGCCAGCATAACATTCGTAGATTGCTCTGGTATAGATGAACTTCTTAGACTATTCTATGTTATTTTTATCTGGTTTTTTATTTGATAATTACAGCATAGTAGTGTCCAAATGTCAAATAATAAACTGTAGTAGTATGTTCACTAGAGTAAGGACCTTATCATTCACTGGAGTCGAGACAAGGGGAGAAAGTCATTTATAAGTGACTTTGGCAAAATAGAAGATGTGGAAGACAGGCTCCCTGTCTGGAAGGACTCAGAGTCTAGGAGGAGGCCGCAGCTCACAGGCAGGAAGTGCACCATGCATTATTAGTTCATTCAGTAATTTAGGCAACACTCACTGAATGCCAGGCACTGGGTAATGAAGTGAGGACTCGACACTGCACTACACCAAGCCCATCCTTGCAGAGAACTGACATTCCATCGAGTGATGATAAAAACTGAGAAGAAAAAACAGGTTCCTGTTACAGGAGCATGACCTAAAGTGTAGTAAATGACATGAGACTGCAGGAGGCAAAGGAGTAGCTAGTCCAGATGGAGGGTCAAAGATGTACTTGACATTCTTTTTTCTTTTTTGGTGCCGGGAATCAAACTCAGGACCTTGCGGTTGCGAGGCAGGCACCAGAACCACTGAGCTAAATCTCCAGCCCTGTGCTTGACATTCTTGCAATGGGCCCCAAGGAGGGGAGGATCTGGCCAGCTTAGCAAGACAAAGGTATGTCACTTGGAGGTACCAGAGGGACCAAGGGCAAGGCTGGAACAGTAGGGGCAACTCCTAGGCTTTCCTGTGGCTGGTTCTGGGCCCCTTCATCTGGGAGGAGTGAGGGGGGAGGAAGGGGCACAAGGTCAAGCTATATCGTTCAGGCTGGTCTTGAACTCACAGGGATCCTCCTGCCTCAGCCTCCCAAGTACTGGGATTACAGGCCTGCGACACCACGCCAAGACATTTAGATTTTACTCTTAACAGAGGCTGTTAGGGGATGACTGTCCTGCTCATGACAGGACGAGGAAAGACTGCAGAGAAGTAGACAAGGGTTGGCCAACTGACCCGTATGAGCAGGGAGGGACCCAACCAGGAACTGGGGCAGAGACAACAGTGATGGAGAGAAAATTCAAGATACTGAAGGATTATGGCGTTGAATATTTGGTCTGTGTGTGACTGGAGGACGCCGTACACTGGGCAAAGTCACTAAGGAGTGGAAGGCTTGGGGCTGGCTGGCTTCATCAGCTCTGCTACAGGAGTTTACTGTGTGGAGCTGGGGAGAGGCGCGAGCCACAAAGGGGGAAAAGAGCCCCGGAAGGGGAGGCAAGCTCAGCGCTGGGAGATCCATCCGCCACCCAGCACCAGGAGACACGTCGAGTTTTGGAAATGCTTGGGCGAATCCAGCACTGAGGCAAGGAGAACCACAGGAACTGCTACACTGGCAGCAGAGGGAAAGCAGAGGCTGAGTCCCCCTGAGTTGACCCTGGAGCACAAGGCCGACCTGGGAGCCCCTCAGAAGACACTGGTGGCAGGTAAGACACCTGGTGGCAGCTGAAGGCACCAGAAAAGCACCCAGATACACAGGGAGATCAAGAGAAAAGAAAGGGGCAGGGAACAGAGTGGAGCCCACCCTATAAAAAAGGGCAAAAGAATGAACCCTGGGGAATCTCCAAGACACGGTGCTGAGGAAAAGAAGGCAGACTTCACAAAAGACTGGTTCCACTTAGTGAGAATCAGACAAAACCACTTGGTGATAAAAATAGTGAACGGTCCGCAAGGGGGAGGTGGCTATCGACTGGGGGAGCTATAGGAGCCTCCTGTGCCCATGTTGTGTATTTGATGGAAGGGCAGTGTCCCAGCTCAAACGCGGGGACGAGCGCATCGCTGCCACCTTGAGACCTGCAGTTACTGCCTGTGTGTCCCTACCTGACAGCCACGAACTTAAGGCAGCAGGCCCGAGCCACGCGAGCTAAATCCTCCCTTCCTGCTGCTTTACGGGGGAGAAAAGACCACTTGTTCCGAGAGAAGCAGAGAGGAATGTCTCGAAGTCACCCTTCGAGGTCTCAAGTCAGGCACAACTGGACCTGAAAGATGTCCTCGGCTGCAGCTTCTGCTTTTACATTTTTCAGACATGTGTGGATTTTAATGATGGAGTTTAAACGTCCAACCCTTTAAAAATGTGTTTATTTTTATAAAACAAAAGAACGTACAATATATATTATATGCCTAAGGTATGGGAGAATTAAACTCTAAATTTAAAGGAAAAAATATTACAGTGAAATGTATATGTATTTTTATTATTATGGCTGGATTTGTGCATTCTCTTATGATGGGAAGGGTTTTCAGTGTTAAAGTTTCAACTATTCGTGGTTGCTATTTATTTGTACTCCTCCACTTTCTACACTACTTTTTCCTAAAATTCTTGGCTCTCCTTCTGGTTCTTGGAGGTGGACAAAAAGCCCCAGGGCGGTGGGCAGAAAGTGCCTGCGAACTTTGGTGCTCAGCGTCCGTGGTGCGGATCCAGGCGTCCTCCAGGGGCTCCCGGGCTCCATGCTGCGTAGGGCAGGGCCGGAGCTGGCGCTGGGTCCCGCTGTGAGTGTGGTCGGTTCCCCGCCCGGCAGGCGCTTGGCACTGCGGCCACCGGCGCAGCGCCCACGAACGCGCACTTCGCGGACCCGACCATCCGAGACCGGGCTGCACTACCCATTAAAGGAATAGAGGTGGCAGAAGCGAGCCGCAGGCCCCAGTGGCCTAATGGATAAGGCACTGGCCTCCTAAGCCAGGGATTGTGGGTTCGAGTCCCACCTGGGGTAAGGGCTTTGTTTTTTTGGTTACTCCCACTGTGGGACTCAAGAATAGACCCCGGCCTTCGATTGCACTCACAGTGCACGGTGGGGGTGCCGTTGGGGGAGGTTCTGGGGGGTTGAGGAAGTCCCCTGGCGCCTCCGCTTGGAGAACCTTTCATGTAGGGAAAAGCACAGCTGAGTAGGTTCGCAGCTTCCGCCTGCGCAGCCCCAAAGGTTTTTGCACAGCTCCTAGGTAGACAATGGGTTACGACTTCAGTGGAATCTTTAGGACGCACAGGGTTCCCAGGACGCCACCGCTGCGGCTGGCGAGGCGGTCCCGGAGCCCAAGACAAGACTCCAGGGATAAAAGACACTTGGATGGGAGACGGGGGACGCAGGCGGCAAGTGCTCCGCAGAGGCTTGGGCACTAGCAGGGCACAAAAAGAGCCCAGTACAGCGGACCCGCGTCACCCCAGGTGGGACTCGAACCCACAATCCCTGGCTTAGGAGGCCAGTGCCTTATCCATTAGGCCACTGGGGCGCGATAAAAGATCGCATTCACGTGGCCGGTGCAAGCGCGCGCCAGGACACGTGCGCAAGTCCTCGGCGCAGTCGTCGCGCTCTGGCCAACCGAAGGGCCACGGGCGGGCGCCGCGTCTCCAACCGGCTCCGCGAAGAGCCTCCACTCGGGACGGCTAGGCCAGCAGAGCGCTGCAACGCGAGGCGAGAAGGCGAGAGGGAGAGGGAGGGCCACAAACGACCCGGTAGGGTGGCGGAGCGTCCGGCGCCATGCAGTGCTGCTCATCCAAAAGTTAACCGACCGCGAAGGGACTGGAACTCTCAATCTTCTGATCCGAAGTCAGACGTCTTATCCACTAGGCCACGTGGCCCCACCAATTAAAGGGGGGTTCGCACAGTTAGGTCCGAGTGTCGCCCCGTCCCGCTGCGTAAGTGTCGATGCCGGCTACTCAGGCTGGAGCGGACGCCGTTGCTGCTGGGAGTCACTAGCACCGTGCAGCCACCAGTACAATAGCCCTTCCGGTCCCAAATAGGTATCCTGGAAAAGAGAAGTCACTGAGGAGACCGCGTGGCCTAATGGATAAGGCGTCTGACTTCGGATCAGAAGATTGAGGGTTCGAGTCCCTTCGTGGTCGAAACGTTTTAATCCCGATGATTGCCCTACACCAGATGAGAATCGCTGCCCTTGTTTTAGATGTAGAAAGGCCACCAGACCCCTGTGGATCTCCATCCAGAAGAGCTGGAGATTCGGAGTCGGAAAAGGCATTAAGGCTAGATGCTTTCGTATATGACATCAGTACGGAGCCCGCGGCGTCACATTTTAAGAGACATGTGATCGCACTGGCTTGTGTTAAGCCCCAGTGGCCTAATGGATAAGGCACTGGCCTCCTAAGCCAGGGATTGTGGGTTCGAGTCCCATCTGGGGTGAGTTGGCTCTTGCTTTTCGTTGTTTTTTCTTTTCTCTTTTTTTTTTTTTTTTTTTTGCGACAGTGTCTCTATTTATAGTTTATGAAATGGGCACAAGGCTCTGCGAGCTGTGTATTATGTGTGTCCATCACTATGTCAACCACCAAGGTCCTTTAGTAACAATGTTTACTTTTTTTTTTTTTTTTTTTGGTACCGGGGATCAAACTCAGGTCTTTGCGCTTGCGAGTCAGGCAGCAGAACCACTGAGCTAAATCGCCGGCCCAACAATGTTTACTTTTTAGCTCAGTGGTTCCGGTTCCTGCCTCGCAAACGCAACGTTCTGAATGCGATCCCCGGTACCAAAAAAAAAAAAAAAAGTACTCTTGGCCAGAGTTAATTTTTTTTTAACTTGACTATCTTAACTTCTGAGGAGCTATGAGCGGGCTTTTCTGGGGAAAGACTTTTCCCATCAGTTGAAATATTTGGGAGATACGCTACATGGAGAAACGAGGTATTGTTTCATCAGATTCTCCTAAGTCCCTGATTCAAAACCGTTTAAAAGCTACTGTACCTCGTACTTTTGTGAAAGAAACAATGAAACCAGAAAGCAGACTCCTCCTCTTCCTTCTCCTGGGCCAGTCAGAATTCCCTCCACCCCAGTCAACAAATTGGATGGCTGTTACTTGTAAACTACCTGTGGCTTCTAAGCCTTGCCACTTGGTGGCAGCAGCGTATTCCTAGCCTGGATCACAGGAGTCGCTGGGTCTTTGTGAAGGTCCAGATGCAGTTCCACCAAACCATCCTGTAGGCCTGCACCAATGGAACCCACATTCCAGTGAGAGAGGACAGTAAGTGAGGAAACTAATAAGACAATTTCAAGTATAGAAGTAATGGGAGCCTATTAATTACATAGAGAAGGGACATTTGGTCCAGCCTTATGGGGAGGCCCTAGCCACATAAAAAGAAGAGGCTTCTGAGTAGAAGAGTGATTGACAATCTTGTCATCCTCAGAAGACCTGTTCAGGGGTCTTGATACCCCATCTACCTCAGGTTTATATGGGGAGTAAATGAGAAATATTTATGTAAAGCGATTAGGACATTATCGGGTAACTTGTGATCATCTTTTTTGGTTGTTGGCGGTGCTGAGGATCGAACCCAGGGCTTCCCAAATGCGAAGCACATGTTGAGGTACTGAGCTACTCCCCCGGTCCCTCGTCATCATTTACTAAAATGCTGTCTGTCCCATTAAGGTTTATGTACAATCCCCTAAAGGTTCACATTTTGTATTTCTTCTCTTCCATTCATAATGAATCTTTACAAACATTTCTAAGTGCCAAGCACATGGCTAGATCTTGGGGAACATGAATATGGCTCACAGCACTATACTTGCTGTGGTAACTGGCATCTGAAAATGGAACTTTAAAAATTCGATTCTTTTGTTTTTTGTTTGTAGAGATGAGCAACTTCTCCAGACTTCCTCCTGCCGAGCCAGCACACCCTCCTCTCTTCAGCCCAAAGCAGTGACAGAACATGCAGATGCCAGCCCCAGGAGGCAGTAACCCAGTTTCTTTTCCAGAAGAAAGGGGAGGATAAACAACTGAAGGTGGCTGTAAGCCATGGAGCTCTCTGTGCCCCCCCACCCTGTTCCTCATCTAAGACCTTTGCCCACCTGCACAAGGTGAGATGGTGATTTGAGGCAAATGGCCCCCTCCATCTGATAGCTTTGAATAAATCATTTTTCCTTTTTACCAACATAAATGGCCTCCTTTGATTTGGTCAGGGGTGAGCAAATGAACTTGAGTGTGTGACAAAGTGGCCTGTAATACTGACACTCAACAAAGAATGTTCTAGAGCAATGGTGGTGAACCTATGGCACATGTGCCGCAGCAGGGCCGCAGAGCCCTTTCTGTCATCAAGCAAGCCAACTCACCCCAGCAGCCGAGCATCGGATAACAGTTGCTGTTGTTTTTTTCTAAACTAAAACCTCAAGATTCAGATTTAATTGCAGTGTTGGCACTTTGCAATAAATAAGTGGCTTTTGGGTTGCAGTTTGGGCACACGGTCTCTAAAAGGTTTGCCATCACTGTTCTAGAATCTTCCAGGTCTTTCTGATGTTCTAGTGGAAATAGGAATTGCAAATGCCCGATGGTGGGGTCTGAGGTATGGTTGGCAATTCACTGTGGCTGTCAGTGGGATGAGAACACCACTGAGATGTGAGCAGTGGAACCCAGGGCAGTTAAATAACCATTTTGCTTTCTGAAAGCACCTCTTGGCAACAGTCTGAATAATGGATTGGAAGTGAGTGACAGTAGAGGCAGGGAGATCACTTAGGGGAAAATGAGATGGTTTGAGGTGGAAATTACCAAGGTCTAGACAGAGGGGACCACAGTGGCGCCAGAGGAGGGCCGTAACAGGACCTGTGCAGGAAGTGGACTCTGTAGGACTTGGTACTCAGCTGAGGAGGGAGGAGGGAGGAACGGGAGAAGTGATGCCCTAGGATTCTGGAGTGGTGGTGTCATAGCCCTGGACAGGTAGGGAAGGAGCAGAGTTCAACACCAGTTACCTAAAGTCTGATATGCCTGTGGGGTCTCCAAGTAACTGGTTTATTTCTCCTGAAATCTATCCATTTTTTTGCTCCGGTTTCTTCTTTGGTAATCTGCTAGAAAAACCCTTCAGCCTAATGATACACATATTCACCTATCATTTTTTGTCGTTTGCTGTGACTTTTAGCATTTAAATCTGTAGCTGGAATTTATTTTGATTTTAGTGTAAAGGAAAGATGTTTTTATTGTTTGGGTTTTTTTTGGTACCAGGGATCGAACTTGGGACGCAGGCGTGGAACCACTGAGCTAAATCCCCGGCCCTGTTTTTATTGTTTTACAAACATTTAAACATTTAGATCAGTCAGTTCCTTCAGTGAGTCAAAGTGCTGCTTGGATTACATAAATACTTATGTGCATACAGCCCTCCGTGCAATGAGCTGTTTCTATTCCATTCTGTTCTCTTGATCTAATTATGTCTAGCTTTTAATGTTTAATGTATGACAGTACTAATTTATCTTTCGACTTTATTTTTCCACTGTTTCTTTGATTATCCTTTTTTTCCTTTGCAATATCTTTTGATTTTTCCGTCATCAGGTTGTATTGAATAATAAAATGTTCTTATATTTTTCTTTTTTTTTTTTTGGTACAGGATCGAACTCAGGTCCTTGCACTTGTGCAGCAGGCAGCGAAACCACTGAGCTAAATCCCCGGCCTAAAATGTTCTTATATTAACAACAGAATTTAATGTCATGAATTTCCCTATTGTTTTGATGTGAAATCTTCATATTTTTATTTTTGCAAGTATCATGTAGTTACATACTTGATTTCTCTGGGATTTAGGAGAGGAATTTTGATTTTCAAGTGGCTGGGTTTTATTGTTTTGTGTTATTGTTTTCCATACTGTGGCTATTATTGGTTTTATGTAATATTTTCACTGAGATCAGTCAATGTATGTTTATTTTATATTATCAATTTCCATGTTCTGTTTGTATAATATAGTTTAGTATAAAAGCTAGTAAATTAGCCTATTTGTAGCAGTCTGCTAGTGTCTCATTTGTTTTGCAAGGATGTCAAAGACTGAAATGTATGTTAAAATAGTTACAACAAATATATTCTGCAATTTCTTTGTAATTTTTTGACTTTATATATTTTAATGCTATTTTTTCCATGCATAAATATCCAATTATTTCTCTTGTGTAAATGGCTCCCTTTATTTTTTAAGAATTGCATTTGAATCATTTTGTTTTTGTCTTGAGTTCTTCTTTACTAGTAAGATCAAAACTCATTTATCCATCCTTTACAAACTGTTTTATTATGAAAATTTCAAATATACAAAGATGTTGGATAATAAATGAATCCCTCTATATCCACCACCTAGACTCATCAAGATTATGTTGCACTGATTCCTTTAATCTTTTTCTTCTGAAATGTTTTTGGGTTCTTTTTGTTGTTTTGTTTTGTTTTTGAGACAGAGTCTTGCTCTGTACCCCAGGCTGGCCTCAAACCTCACAGTGCTCCTCCTGCCTCAGTCTCCGGAGTGCTGGATTACAGACATGTGCCACCATGCCTAGCCTCTTCTGAAATGTTTTAAAGCAAATCCCAGACATTGTTTCATCCCTACCTATGTCAATATGGGTATTTCTTTAGAAAACCACAATGTCTTCCCGCCTGCCTTCTATCTTCTCTTTCTTTTCTCTTTTCCTTCCCTCCCTTCCCCTCCCTCTTCTTTCTCTCTCTTTGGTCCTTTCATTTTCTCTCTCTCCTTCCCTCCCTCCTTCCCCTCCTTCCTTCCTGCCTTCATTTTTGTGACGCTGGAGATCACACCCAGGCCCTCAAGCATGCTGTGCTACACAAGGACTCTACCACTGAGCCACAGCCATCCACAGCCATTATTATATTCACAGGATGATGGTAATCCCTTGGTATGCTCAGATACCTGCCCCATGTTCGTGTATTGCCATTGTCTCAAGGATATCTTCTCAGTGAATTGGTACAATTCCAGATCCAAATCAGGCCAACAAGCAGCCTTTCCATGCTGGGTCTCTTCCTTTCTTATAACCTGATGCTGCCTTCCCTTCCTCACACTATTAATTTATTGGAAAACAAAAGGTCAGTTTTCCTGTAAAATATCCCACAGTTTAGATTTATCTGTTTATTTCTTCATGGTGCCATTTAACCTGTTCCTCATAGATATTTCCACTAAATTGGAATCTAGTTTTCAAAATAGTGGTTTTTCCAATGTAATTTTTTCCTACATTTATTGGCTGGAATAGTTTGTAAAGAACGTCCTCTTTTCAATTTGTGCTATTTGTTTATCTTTAAATACTTGTTTAAAGGCCTGAAAAATGCTTGTTTTTTCCTTCAATGCCAGTTTAGAGTAATAAGTTAGTATCCCTGATGTATCCAACCAAACCAAGGATGGTCAGTTTACACTCAGATTTGGGTTCTCCAGTTTAAATTGTACTTAATATAGGGGGCCCTTACTGACTCAATCATCAGTTATGTTTGGTTATTTTTCGGTTTTGTTTTTAGTTTAGTTTTGTATTTTTGGTACCAGAGATCAAACTTAGGACCTTGCACTTGCGAGGCAGGCAGCGGCACAACTGAGCTAAATCCCCAGCCCTTGTTTTAGTTTTTTGCGACAGGGCCTCACTGTGTAGTCCAGGCTGGCCTTGAACCTGTGGGAATCTTCCTGCCTCAAGTCTCTTGAGTGCTGGAATTACAGGGAAGCACCACTGGACCAGACTGTTCGGTTCTGTTTATGCTATTTTTGTTTTCACCTAACTTTGTAACTTCGCTAGAATGTATTTTCCCTCTTAAATCATAATCCTATTTTACTTCTGATTAACTATTTTTTCAAATGTAAAATTAGGGAACAAGCAGGGTTTTGGGGGGTTTTTTTGGCATCAGAGATCGAACTTGGGACCTTGCGCATGCGCGGCAGGCACCAGAACCACTGAGCTAAATCCCCGGCCCAAATGTAAAATTAGGGGATGGCGATGTTACTTAGTAGTAGGGTGTGAGTGTAGTATGTGTGAAACACTGGGTTTGACCCCCAGAACCAAAAAAATAACTCAATGTAAAAAATTAATGCATGTGCAATTCAATAATGCCGTATAATCTAAGACAGCATAAAATAAAAAAGTAAAAGCACTCCAGCCCTATCCACATGCCTTTGACTGAGAGTCTGAACCCAGGCAGTTACTGTTGTGTTACATGAAATCCTCCCATGGCTCCCTCAGGAGCTTTCTTTGATCAGCATGAGTTCCAACCATGCTCCAAATGTAAACTGGATTTATTTCAGTTTCCATATTTTCGTTTGGCTGTCATCTGAATCCTCAGATCCTGGGCTGGATGGCTCGGTGCCAGTCCAGCTGTCTGGGGGGCAGAGGGTATGTAGCACTCATTTTTTGTCTTGGACATTAAAGGCGCAGCCACCATTGAACACTCCATCCAATGTGACTGTGACTAAAGGAGCTTGAGCCACAACAGCCCCCGCCTTACTACCTCCCATCTTCAGCCAGTCTCCACCCTACAAATTAGGAGGGATGACCCCAGTCTCTGCTGGCCTACGTTACCGTAGCACTGACTTCGCAGTTATCAGCCACCATTGCTCCTCTCCAATAAAGTCCATCTGTAGTATTCGCAGAAATACCCGGTTTGGCTTTTTAGTTTTTGTTTTGTTTTTGAAGTGCCAGTTTTTGACCTGTGTGCTACCCTTCCATATGCACATTTTTCCTACAGGATTTAAGCCAGACTAAGTCAGATGGCTTTGCTTAGGTATCTAGAAACTTCCCAGATTGTCTTACTGCTCTTTACAATCCTAATGTTTTTAAATGAGATAATTAAAGTCCTGAAACAGTAAACAATTAGCGTAAAATCAGCATGGTAGGCATACCAGCTCTTCTGACTTCAAGGGCAACTCTTCACACCACCATCTGATTTTATTTTTTCAGTTTTCTTGAGATGAGTGGCCTCACTATGTTGCCTAGGCTGGTTATGAACTCTTGAGTTCAGGTGATCCTCCTGTATCAGCTTCTTGAGTAGCTGGGGCTATACATATGTACCACTGTGCCCAGCTTCTAATAGGAATTTTAAAATTAATTGCTAGAGTTAAGATTATTTTCTAAGTTCAAATACAAAAAACTTCAATAGTTAACCTTGAAGTAAAGTTTCCTCTCTATTCCTTTTATTTTTTGGTACCGGGGATCGAACTCAGGTCCTTACGCTTGCACAATAGGCGGCGAAACCACTGAGCTAAATCCCCAACCCCAAGAAATGTTAGTCTTTTGAACAGTCTTTTTTTTTTTTTCTTTTTTGGTACCTGGAATCAAACTCTGGACCTTGCGCTTGTGAGGCAGACAGCAGAACCACTGAGGTAAATCCTCGGCCCCTCTCTATTCCTTTTTGTGCTCAGTACAGAGGGCCAGGGATTTAGCTCAGTGGCACTGCACCTGCCTCACAAGCAAAAGGTTGGCAGTTTGATCCCCGATACCAAAACAAAACAAAACAGAAAGCTGTACAGAAAAGCTGCCATACAAAAACCCAGGCCACTAGGCATAAGGGTTCACCACCAGGCGTCATGGTTCACACCTGTTATCCCAACACTTGAGAGGCTGAGGCAGGAGGATCGCTGCAAGTTTGAGGCCACCCTGGGCTAGTGATTTCAAAGCCAGCCTAATCTACACCCCAAGACCCTGTCTCAAAATAAAGAAAAAAAGAAAAAGCAGGCCTCTCAGACCTGCAATTTGGACAGCAGTTCTGACTTACTAAGGGGTAAGCAGAAGGGAGCACTTCCTTGGCACCAGTGCTTTGAAATAGGTGAAGTCCAAGAGCCTCAGCAGATAATGATCCCTCCTTACCATCCCAGGGAAGTGCACTGTCACAGGCCCTATCCCTCTGGGTTGGCGCACATGCATCCTGATTGCTAGAGGGCTGGCCCGAAACATACCTTTAGGCACATTTCCACCTTAACCAAATGCCCATTTCTAGTGAAGTCACCTCAGAGGAGAGGTTCAACTATACAGAACAGAGAGAAGATCACATACCCAGAATTATAGAATTATTTTTATGTTTAACATCCAGAGTTTATAATGTAAGGACCAGAGTTTTCTCCAAAACTCAGTTTTATAAATTCTCAATTGGCTTATGAGGCCAATAGGGATACTTCTTCTTGTCTAATGTGGTTTCTGGGAAGGCTTCATTCAAGTCCTCGATGGTCATTTGCTCAAATGGAATCATGTTCTTTATTTTCTCTAGCTGGAAAGAGTAGAAATGTGTTAGTAAAGGGGAATACCGCCACAGAGCTGGAAATCAAGAATCCAAGGCAGGTTACTGCCAATAAGTGAAAGATGTGTGGCCATGAGAAAGAGAGAAAACATATCATGGACAGAGGCCACCCCAGAGTTCATCCTTACCTGCTTCTCATATTCCACAATCCGGGACTTTGAGAGAGACACAAACTCAGCACAACTTTTCACCTTTAAGAGAAGAGAAAAATTCTGTTCTGAAATCAAGTTATGCCCAGACTCCAGGCTCCCAAGATATGAAGGCTCTTGAGCCTGCCCTGGCTTTCCTGCTGCCCTGACTACGGAGGAACTCTCACTTTAGGAAGCAAATCACAGCTTCTCCTGTCACCCACAAAGAAGTCCAGGTAGGAAAAGAGCTCACGACGCCCAGTCTCATAGGGGCTGCTCACTGAATGGTCAGGACAAGCCCTGTGACCACCAAGCCAGACATCTCTTTGGTGGAACCATCTAGGTTCCAACATTTGGCCTTCAGAGCTTTCAACCAAACAGGCATCCGAATACAGCTTGGGTAACTTTTCTACCTAATTCCAATTCCTTAATTGTTTTTAAGTTTGGTTGAGGTATAACTGCCATATGATAACATGAGCACTGTTTGATATACACATCCACCTGTGAAACCATCACCACCTTCAAAGTAGTGATCACATGTATCACTCCTCTCCCTGCCATCCCCAGGCAACTACTGTCACTATATATTAGTCTCTAGAGATTTATACAAATGTGGTTATATGGCATGTAGTCTTTTTCTTGTTGCTTTTTTTTTTTTGGTACCAGGGATCGAACTCAGGACCTTGCACTTTCAAGGCAGGCAGTGGAACCACTGAGCTAAATCCCCAGCCCCTTTGATGTTTCTTATAGTCAGCATAATTTTGGATTTATTAACAGGTGATTCCTTTCTATTACTGTTAACTCCTTAATTTGCACATTAATTCACTTTACCTTATCCTAGCTGCTAAGAAATACAAAACTGTCACTATTAAGAAAATTTTATTGTGCCAGCGATTTAGCTCAGTGGCACCATGCTTGTCTCACAAGCTCAAGGTCCTGATCCCTGGTACGGGGGGGGGGGGGGGGGTGTCATGGTGCATGTTTGTAATCCCAGTACTCAGGAGGCTGAGGCAGGAGAATCGCCGTAAGTTCAAGGCCAGCCTGGACTACATAGTCAATACAAGGCCAGCCTGAACTACTTAGCAAGACCCTGTCTCAAAAAACAAAACAAAAATTTAGAATCTATAAGAGCATCACTGGATTTAGAGATGGTGGCGGAAGGGAGGAGAAGGGAAGTAAAAAAAAGAATTAAGATGTGTTGTTACTCAGGAGGCTGAGGCAGGAGGATCACCATGAGTTTGATGCCAGCCTAAACTACATAGTGAGACTGTCTCAAAAAACCAAAAAAAGTGCTGGGGATTTAGCTCAGTGGTTTCGCCGCCTGCTGGGCAAGCACAAGGACCTGAGTTCAATCCCCGGTACTAAAAAAATAAAAAATAAAAACCAAAAACAAACAAAAAAGATGGGTCATGGACACGTACCAACTTACCATGATGAATGCAATCATTATGCACTACAAACACATACTAATAAAAATAAAAGTAATTTTTAAAAAAGGACCATCAACCACTTACATCTTCCTTTTCTTCAGCATCCACCAGGGCAGTATATTTATCCTCTGGCACAGGAATTTTCAGAGCATTAAACTACAAATATGGACAGTGAGTTGTTATCAGTACACCCAAGAGTTTAATGAAAGGGTTCGAAGCTGTTATTCTTTATAGGTCATATTAAAACACACTCTCCATCCCAAGAGGAAACTGCACTACTAAGGTTTCCTGTACCTCCAGTG
Source organism: Heterocephalus glaber (assembly GCF_053883595.1). Taxonomy (NCBI): domain Eukaryota; kingdom Metazoa; phylum Chordata; class Mammalia; order Rodentia; family Bathyergidae; genus Heterocephalus; species Heterocephalus glaber. The sequence goes on along the minus strand of NW_028258173.1, from coordinate 6,922,814 downwards.
TTATATAGTGGAAAGAATACTTTACTGGGAAGAGAAGCAGCCAGGTATGGTGGCACACACTTGTAATCCCAGGAGTCAGGAGGCTGAGGCAGGAGGAGTGCCATGAGTTTGAAGCCAGCCTGAACTACATAGTGAGACCTTGTCTCAAAACAGAGAAGCAAAAGGGTTTTATCAGCCCTTTCACTAACTCAGGACCTTGGATAATTCTTTATTACAATGAGCTTCAGTTTCTCACCTGAAAAAAACAAAAACAAAAGAACCAGCTGGACTCAGCACCTCACATTTTAAAGAATTCTGAAGAAATTCTGATTTTCTTCATTAACACTGTGTGGCACAAAGTAGGCCCTCCATAAGCATCTTCCAATGAACAGGCAAATTAACCTTTGATATTGAGACTTAATGTGTATCAAAGGCGGATGGGTAGATAAGAAATTACAACTGTAAGGGACAGGAAAAAAAGAGTAGAGAGAGGAAAACAGTAAAAGAGTAGAAAAGCTGATAGTCTGTACCAAAGAGAGACAGGTGGGAGGCTAACAGGGAACTCAGGAAGAGCGGGTCAGGAACTTCTGACAGTCCTCTGGCTCCCAGGAGAACGCCATATAGTATTGTTGCATGACAGCTGAATTTTCTGCACCTCGTCACTATTTAAATCTACCAATGCAAGGCCTTTGGCCACAGCTTTCCTAAACTTCCTTTGGGATCTAAGTGTTAAGGTTAACAACATCTTTCTTCCCCGGCTGTCACCTTGAATATATAATTATCCACCTTCTTGCTCTCCACCCACAAGACATTACAAGACTAATGCTTTAGCTATTTTAAGTCTCACCTTCTTTTCAAAGTCATCCACCAAGCCTGCCTTGGCCACATTGGCCTTGTAGAAAGCCCAGTCGATCTCTGGTGGTTTCTCAGACAAAGCAGCCAACCTGCTCACAGAGAAAAGCAAAAGTTAGGACTGTTCCATGAACAAGAGGAAATTCACACAGAAATTTCCCTATTCTTTATTTCTATGGCCTGGAGTGCCTTCGTGCTTTTCTTTTGTAGTGTCATCATGAAAATCAAAAAAACTAAAAAACCAAACTTTTGGGGCTGGGGATTTAGGTCAGTGGTTCTGGAGCCTGCCTTGCAAGTGCAAGGTCCCGAGTTCAATCTCTGGTACCAAAAAAAAAAAAAAAACACCAAACTTTTATTTGGAAAATGTGTAGGTTTCTTTATTTTTGGTCAGAAGATTATCAGAAATGCCTGTGTAATTCTAAAATATTGTTCTAGATTCAGTGGCAAGTCTAGGGATCCCTCAGAAACATACTGACCTGGAGCTGAGGGTCTCATTCCAGGACTTCAGAGAGTTAGCAATAGCCCTTTGGTTTGGGGGTATGATCTCCCCAAAAGCTACCCAGTCAATGGCTTTTAGAGCAAGTTTGCGCCCAGCCATCTTGGGATCCTGGAAAATAAAATAAGTCCAATAAAAACAGTGCTCTCCGAGTATCCCCTGAAGAAGGGCATTTAGCAACATACAAATCTTTAATAAAGAGATCACGCCAGCCATAGTGGTGCATGCCTATATTCCCAGCACGTGGGAAACAGAGGCAAGAGGATCGCTGAAAGTTTGAGGCCAGTATGGGCTACACAGTGAGTTCAAAAACAACCTGGGGCCGGGGATTTAGCTCAGTGGTTCTGCTGCCTGCCTCGCAAGCACAAGGTCCCGAGTTCGATCCCTGGTACCAAAAAAAAAAAAAAACCTGAACTACATGGTAAGACCCTCCCTGTCTCAAAAAAAAAAAGATCAGCACCCTTTGAGCACTTGGGAGGTCTATTTATCAACTAGAGGAATTATAATTACTGAGTCAGAAAAGGAGGATGGTTTAGCTACTCAAATTCAAGCTCTGTAACCTGTATTACAAATACAGTATATTCTTTCCTGCTAGATTGCCCTCTCTCCACACCCCAAATCCTTAAGTCCAGCTCTCTCCTTTTTCCTCTCCATGTTTGTTTGTTTTTTTAATCCTCTCCATATGTTTGTGGAAATATCCACCCAGATTGTTTTATTCACTGATTCTCCAAGTACACAGAACATGACACATAGTAAAATTTCAACAAGGTTTAAATAGAGCACACTGTGGGTGTTTCCTTATCTATAAACAGTATCAGCTCTGCTTAGCTCAGAAGGCCGCTGAATTTATCAAATGAAATTGTGCACATAACTTGTGGTATAGTTTTATACAAACTTAAGAGGCTGTCTATTCTCTCCTTAACAGATTGGTCATACACCTGAACCTTCTTACTCATGTATGATTATCTCTCACAGCACTGGCCCTGCATTTTAAGAGGCATTCAAAACATACCTTAACGAGAGAAGATTGGAAAGTGGTTGCAGCCTTTAAACCAAGACAAACTACGGGAAAAATAGTCAACTTTAAGTAAGATCAGGGTCAGATATTAGAAGACGTCAAAGTCAACTGTCTACAAGTTGTGGGTTCCAAGGGAGGACGCAACCTTCCTCAGGATCTTAAAAAAAAAGTTATCAAACACCTGTCCCTTCTTCCTTTCCTTCCCAGGGTCGATCGTTTGTCTCCGGCAGGGGAGGGGCGGGGTTAAAGCAGTTAACTTTTTTCTTTTTTTTTTTTTGTACCGGGGATCGAACTCGGGACCTTGCGCTTGCGAGGCAGGCAGCGAAACCACTGAGCTAAATCCCCGACCTAGAAGTCTTTTTTTTTTTTTTTTCCCGACCTAGAAGTCTTAAAGATCACTTTGCTTGTTGCTCAATTCCCAGAGCCTAAAACAGGTCATGCGCACAGGAAGTGCTCGATGAATATCTGTTCACCGGGTAAATGAGCCCCGCACTTGAGAAGCCCTGAACATTGCACACGCTGGAACTCTGGGACACTCTAGACAGGGGAGGACGCAGCCCTGCAACCTCCGACTCCCTCAGCAACTGTGTGTGTAACGTTCTCTGAGAACCCCAACTGCACTACCGAGATCGGTAGTGAGCGGACTGAACGAGACGGGGTTTGCGGCAGCACCTAAAACAGCAGCTGCCAGGTCACAGCCGGGCCCTGCGACCTCGAGCCCAGAAGAAGTGAGAAAGGGACTGCGAGGTAAACCGAGTCCGGCGTCCTCGGTGGGGGCGCAACAAAAGTCGGTGCAAGGTCTGCAAGACGTAGAGCAAGAGGAATTGACCCGGGCTCAGACTCCACGCTCCGAACCCCACTCACCTTCACCGACCCCGTGAAGCTCGATCCCCAGTGGCAAGTAACGGAAGTGGGTCACCGGAAGGGCCTGCCCTCAGCCAACCGCATAGCTCAGGGCTCGGGCTTTGCGTCACAGATAGGCCAATACAAACAGAGGCTACTTCCGGAAGTCCCGCCTCAGAGGGCGGGCACAGCGCCTGCGCTGTTGAGGTTCCTGCTAGTTGCGGGGGCTCCTGGCCTTCTCCCCCTCTTGTGGGCCGGCCCGGCTCTCCCTGCCGAGGAATGGGCCGGCCCGGCGGTGCGCGGGTAGCAGCAACGGCGGCGCCGGCTCAAAATGGCGGAGCTGCAGCTAGACCCGGCGATGGCGGGGTTGGGAGGGGGTGGCGGCAGTGGGCTGAGCGACGGCGGCGGCCTGGGTCGTGGGACCCTCAGCCCTCGCCCCGCTGTCCCCCTACCCCGCGGACACGGCCGCCAGCCCGCCGCCGTCGCGCAGCCACTGGAGCCAGGTCCCGGACCACCCGAGCGGGCTGGGGGCGGCGGCGCGGCCCGCTGGGTCCGGCTGAACGTGGGGGGCACCTACTTCGTGACCACCAGGCAGACCCTAGGCCGAGAGCCCAAGTCTTTCCTCTGCCGCCTCTGCTGCCAAGAGGACCCGGAGCTGGACTCGGACAAGGTGCGCCCCGCCCTCAGGCCTTTGGGTCCCCTAGTTCCTCCTAGGCTCGTCTTCCGAGTCCTGGGACGCGCTCCTCAGAGGCAGACTTCTCGGACTGGAACCACGTCGTCCCAGGCCCCCCAGGCTGGCCCAGGAAGCTTCAGAAAGCGCCCTTCCCCATTCTCCCCGTCCTCAGGCATCGCTTTGCGACCTCTGACCTAGCCCTGCGTTCTCGGGGACTTCTTGCGTACACTGTCTAATCCCTGAAAACCCACTCCACACCCCTCCCATATTCTCTGCGGCTCTCATCCCACCCTGCCTCTGAGATCTGCTTGAGTTTCCCCTGGCTCCCCTTCAACCCCCTATTGCCGTTGGGATATGTCTTCAGAACTGGATCAGAGTGAGCCAGGGAATCTTTGTAGCTTCTTCAGACTTCCTGTAAGACCCTTGTGTCGGGTTGGCTGAAGCCTGGGTCTGACAATGGCTTCCATCACTGCAAGGAATGCTTCTTGTGATGTCACTGCTTTCCTAAAATCCTGGTCCCAGACCTTGAATCTGGTAATGGTCGTTGCTTAGGTCCATATTTAAGATCAGGTCCATTTCTTGGGGGAAAAAAGTTGTATTTGGCAATCTAGGTTAACCAGTTAAGACTAAGGGAAAGTAGAAACCAAGGAATGCTATTGGGCAAGATGCATGGTTGCTAACCAGAGTTAAGAAGTGAGAAGATACCCTATTTTGAGTTTGAGCTATTTGAACTTTTTAAACTTTTTTTTTTTGCGGTACCAGGGATCAAACTCAGGACCTCACACTTGCAAGGCAGGGACAGTGCCACTGAGCTAAATCCCAGCCCCTGAACTTTTAAAACTTGTACAGGTTTCCCATAGTTCCCAACCTAAAGGCATTGACCACAGCTTATACCTAATCATATATCCCATATAGCAATCAGCTGATTACATTGCACAGATTGGGGTTACATAAACATTTGCTACTTCATCTACTAAACTCAAATTGATGGAAACCTTCCCAAACTTTAACAGGATTCCAAAATGCTTGCTTATAACATTATTTTTATATACCCTAAATCTTCCTTATGGCCATATAAGCCAGTTTCTTCTTGTTCCTTTTAGTGTAAAGAAGAGTAGGATTAAAGCTCTTCGGAGCCAAGTCCTGGCAGTACCATGCTTCCTCTGGCCACACAGCTAGGGTGTGTGAGATTATAGTTGGCAGTGACTTTGGCTTTGAGCTCAGGAGTGTTGCCAACTGAACAGAGGTTTTCTTAGAATTAGGAATGCGGTTTGGGACAGTGGAGAAGTCAGAATGTCCATTTCCAGCAAAGATTTGAATCATGAATCTTTGGATTTTTTTTTTTCCTCCCTTGTAACCAGTGTCCTACAAAAGAATCTTGGCAATTGGCCAAGCAAAGTTCAAACTAGTAAGTAAATGCCTAGAGGATGGGTGTGACTGCATCTGTGATGGCAACCTGAAATGATCCAAAGCAGAAGGTGCTTAGAGCTAGCCTTTCCAGTAGTTTTCAGTAAGCAAATGTCTAGCAAAACTTGTTCTCACTAAAATTTTTGTAGCTGATGGAATTCTAGCAAGAGGGGGCAAAACCCTCTCAATTTAAACATGTCCCTTAGCATAATGATACCCTTGTGCTTGGTTGGCAGGATGAGACAGGAGCCTATCTGATTGACAGAGACCCCACCTACTTTGGGCCTATCCTAAACTACCTCCGTCATGGGAAACTCATCATTACTAAGGAGTTGGCAGAAGAAGGTAACTGCACTGTTGGCACTGGACATTTCAAACTTCAGGTCACTTAAAGCTCTTTCATAGACTTGAGTTTTGAGATTTTCACTGGTCTGATGTTCTGGCGTAGTACAGGTTAATGAAAATCAGCAGAAAGTCTCCAGTTACCTAGTCTTGTCTGAGAGAGCCTGGTTGAAGAAAGCCCCACTGGTCTCTGTTAAGTTTTCTTAGTGAGAAGGAAAGTAGGTAGCTCATCTTTGCAAATAGCTTTAGGAGTTTTTTCTGACACAGAATTGTCACAATCCTTTTCAAACATTTATTTATATGCTGGCAGTGAATGTCTGTGGCCTGAAGCAGCACATCTCTAACATTCATTTATTTATATTTTCAGTTTTAGTTTGAACTTGCACCTGTAAAAAAATAATAAAGGCTTGACCTCATTTCTTTTTAAAACTCTGGTCTTATGCTTCCCTATAATTTTTGCTGCTGATCTAATTAATTCTCCAGCTCATTGTCAGATGTATTATTGGTTGTCTCATCTTTTCGGTTTGTAGGGCACTTGGATTTAAGTAGTCCTCTTTCAAAAAGCCTTGGCTTAGTCTCACAGGAGGCATTCAGTGAAAGATTGGGGCTCTTCCCTGAATCCAAGGCACCTTCATCTGAGTGCCTTAGCTTTGAATACGAAAGCTTGCAATGGCTGTGCTTGTTATTGTAGTGACTGCAAAGTAATTCTCTTTCAGCCATTAAAAAGAGAAATTGTGCTTGCTCTCACTGTCTTGCTCTCTTGAGGGGAGCATTTGGCCAACACTCCTTTTTTTTTTAATCCTTCTTTTAAAAACATGTTAAATTCATGTAAAAGTAATGAGAGGATATAAGCTCCATGCACCCTCCAAACAGCTTCAGCAGCTACAAGCTCATGGATAACCTTTTTTTGATGTTTAATAAAAAAACACTTTATTTTGAAATAATTCTAGACTTAGAGAAAAAGATAAAAATAGTCCAAGAAACTCCCTTTACCTAGATTTACCACTTCTTACCATTATTTTGTCATATTTACATTATCATTCATTGTCCCCCCACTTCTTCCATCTCTCCCTCTTTTTTCTTCTCTCTCATCCTTTCTTCTTCCTTTCCTCTCTCCTTCCCCTGTAGTTTCTATTTCTGAGCAGTTTGAGACTAGATTGAAGACTTCACCTCTTAATATTCTGTATGTCTTTTCTTAGAACAAGTATGTTACCCTACTATCAAAGTCAAGGAATTAAATATTGTTAGATATTTTTATCTGTAGCTTATATTCCAGTCTTGTAAGTTGGTTTTTGGGGATTTTTTTGTTTTTTGTTTTTTTGAGATAGGGTGTCACTATGTAGTCCAAGCTGGCCTTGAACTCACAGCAATCCTCCTCCCTCAACCTCCCGAGTGCTGGGATTGCAGGCGTTCACCACCACGCCTGGCTCAGTTCTAATAATGGCCATTTTAGCAAAATTTTTTCCTGGTACAGGACCACGCATGCCTTAGTTGTCGTAAGGCCTCTGATTTTTTAACATGAGACTCTTTCAGTGATTGCCTTCCTTGTTCTTCAAGTAATAAACATTCTGTTAAATTTGATCCATACAAATTTACACACATATACCTATCTTCCAGTCCTTTTTAGGGGAAAGTAGGTAAAAATTAGCAAGCACAGGAGGTGTCCTGTAGTTCAGAACTAGGTGACATATGGGGAAAGTGTCCTGCCACTAACGGGCAGGTGCCAGGAGGAAGTGGGTGGGGTGAAACAGTAAGCAGAGCAGGCCTGGCGCTTGACTCCTCTTGTTGGAAAAAAGGTCCTGGGTAGACCCTGAACAGCAAAGAGGTATTTCCTAAATTCCCTAGGCTAGATTTGTACCTGAAAAATGTAGTTTTTAGCAAGCCTCCTCTTGCTGTGTTTCTGGTGAGCTCACAAGTCTCTGACTGCAGTCTGGTCCTTGTCATAGGCGTGCTGGAAGAAGCAGAGTTTTACAACATCGCGTCTCTCGTGCGGCTGGTGAAGGAAAGGATACGAGACAATGAGAACAGAACTTCACAAGTAAGGTGTTCTGAACTGTTAGGGGAAACCACGTGACAGGTGTGATTTGAAAAGGATGCCTTTCCCCTGTGAACGGGAAGTCTGGGTGGAGCACTTCTGCTGGGCAGATGGTCCATGCGCAGCCAGAGTCGTTCAGAAGGAGGAAATGGAGAAGCAGAAATAACAACAGAACAACCCCGTATTATTCTGGAAGAGATTGCCATCGTCCACCATATGGCAGTGGGAGGAGTCCGGGCCACTCTAGATCCAAAGCCTGCTCTGTCTGACCTTCTGTCTCCCTCAACATGAAGCTCACACAAGGTCTCACTTCTGCCTGTTAGCTGCCTTTTATCAGGGCAGCCCCTTAACATGGGATCCTGCTCCTGAGAGCCATTTGAAAGCAGTTGTGAATCATGCTTCTGAGAGGACTGTATCAAGCCTCTCTTTTTATTGTGTCTGGATTTTGATGTTAACAGAATGTCCCACCTCACTTGACGGAAGGAGAGATGATAGGGCATACTTAGCTTGTTTTACATATTATTCATCATATGTTTGGATGGCCCCTGTCTTTAAGCCCTTAGAATTCTCTGAGTAACAGGAAAAGGTCCCTGCCCCCAAGAACATAGAAGACTAGTGGGAAAAAGAGGCCTTTCCTTTCCTGCATTTAAGAAAGAACAACTCCTAGCCAGTAAGAGTGGCCCATACCTGTAATCCCAGCACTCTGGGAGGCTGAGACAGGAAGATCCAGCCTGAGCAGTTTAGCAACTTAGCACGTCTCTGTCTCAAAAAAGGGGGAGGTGGGCTGGGGATGTAGCTCAATGCAAAGGCCCTGGGTTCAGTCCCTAGTACTGAAAGACTTCAGAGCTGCAGTAACTAAGGGCAGAGCTCTGCTCCCCTGCAGCCATCTGTCTCGTGGCACAGCTGCCTCCCACCAGGTTCTGGTGCTGGATGCTTCCTTCATTTTGTCAAAGCACAGGACTTTGTTGCCATTGAAAAGAAGGCAATAAGGACCCAAGTTTGATCCCCGGTACCAGAAAAAAAAAAGAAAAGAAGGCAATAGTTTCTCTTTAGAAGTGAAAAATAGTGCCTTGCTCTTTCATATAGCAGTGTGTATCGGCTCTGAATGGAATATGTGGTTAAAAAACTAACACCAATGATAAAAAATGAGGCCTTCTATCCATGTTAGCTTCTTGCAAAGGTAGAAAGGGGACTTATTCTATAGCCAGGCATGATGGCACACACCTGTAATCCCAGGCAGGAGGGTTGCTGCTAGTTCAAGGGCAGCCTGAACTACATAGCAAGACCCTGTCTCAAAAAACCAAAAAAGAAAGAAAGAAAGACAGACTGACTGACTTATTCTGGCTGGCTGCTAAAAGGCTCCTAGTTAAGGTTCAAAGATGAACTTGTAGATTGTGAAACATGATCTACGGTAGGGTCACCAGTCTTTGCAGTTTTATATTTCATGGCATCTTTCACTGTTATAGATGTTAAATATCTTAGATATTTTGGAAATGTTTTATCTTTAATTTTCCACTTTCTTTAAAAAAAAAAAAAAAAACTTAAAGGCCGGGAATTTAGCTCAGTGGTACCACTCCTGCCTCATAAGTGCAAGGTCATGAGTTCAGTCCCCAGTACTAAAAAATACCAAAAAAAAAACTTGATAGAGTAGTAGAAATTTTGATGCTATGTAATTTGAAACCGTTCAGATCATGGTACCTGAACATTCTCTCTTCTTTGCCATCAGCTGATTCCTTGAGAGCAATATAATATTTCCATTTGACGAAAGCAATTAAGTTAATTAGTCCCCCAGATTCTGAAGGCTTGTGGAGTTATACCCAGCTGGAAGCTTTCTGTTCTAGGAATGTTGAGACCTTTTTGATGTTCATTGATCTTTCCATCTGTCTCTTATTGTGGAACTCTGTGAAATGGATTTGATGTTCAAAGACACCCTCTTTTGCCCTTGTTCCACATGGTTCTAAGATGAAGTTGGCTGTATGTGGATTTCCAGGTACTGTCTCCTTAAGCAAAGCCCAAGATGTAGATCTTAACCCAGCTTTATTGTCATGGCCTCTTATCTCTTAGTGGTTGTCATCATACTAACTACTTTGCTGTCTCTGATTGTTTTTTAGACAGAGTCTTGCTATATATATATAGCTCATGCTGTCCTTGAACTCACTGTGTAGCCCAGGATGGCCTTGAATTCAGGGCAATCCTCCTGCCTCAGCTTCCCAAGTGCTGGGATTACGGGCATGCACAACCTCCCTCAGCCTCTAATAACCTTTTTTTTTTCTTTGGTACCAGGGATGGAACTCAGGATCTTGCACTTGCCAGGCAAGCACAGCACTACTGAGCTAAATCTCCACCCCTAAGAATCATATTCTTATAGGTGATTAATCTTAGTGCTTTTCCAAGTACTGATGGTTTACTTTGGAGGAGTAAAAAAAGAGGCATTAGGGCTGGGGATTTAGCTCAGTGGTTCCACCGCCTGCCCCTCAAGCTCAAGGACCTGAGTTTGATCCCCAGTACCTCCCCGCAAAAAAGGCATTATCATACATTTAAATACCTGGAACTTTGACAACTATGGTCAGTATCACAGATCTTTTGTGAGCTCTAAGTTGTATAATAAAAAACATCTGGTTGTTTCTAAGTTATGTGACTAGAACCAATTGAAATTTTTGGAGAATTTGTCCTATATTTTATAAGGGAGAAAATTTTTTAGTCTTACTACCTTGGTAATGATAGCTATATAGTACTCTTTTTTGTTTTTTGTTTTTACAGCACTGGGGATGGAACCCAAGCCCTCCAAGCCTCAAACACTCATGGCCTCAAAAGGCACTCTTTTTTTTTGTTTGGTACCAGGGATGGAACTCAGGACCTTGTGCTTACGAGGCAGGCAGTGGCACCACTGAGCTAAATCCCTGGCCCAAAAGGCACTCTTATTACTCAGAAAGTTTCAGGCATTTGGGAGCTCTGCCAAGAATGCAGACAAAAAACAAATACTTACTTTTTATTATAACATATTTCTGACACAGGAATGCTCCTGTTCAATACTGAAACACTTGCAGGTAGTGTCAGAGAGGGTAAAAATAACTTGAACATTATGAGATTCCAATTTAATATCTCAATATGTTGTTAATGTAATGTTCCTGTAATCACTTCTGCCAGTCTGAATAAACCAAAATGTGCTATACATTTTTAGCATATACATCACATATAAATCACTTCAGGAAAAAATGTGGCTTTCTTGTGCAAAGTAATTGAGGAAATGGATGAAATGTCTGGCTTGTCACATGGTTCCTCACATAGTGCACCCCTCTGAAGTTGAGAATTATTTTATCCACTGATCCACATTCTTGGATCTTTTTTTTTCCTTTCTTCTCTTGGATTTTTTTTTTTTTTTTTGAGACAGGATCTTGCTATGAAGTTCAGGATGACCTTAAACTTACTGTGTAGCCGAGGCTGGCCTCAACCTCAAGCTGATCCTCCTGCCTCAGCCTCCTGAGTGCTGAGATCACAGCTGTGCATCACCACACCCGCCCCCCTTGGATAATTTTTAGTGGGAAACCACAGTGCTGCTTGAGAAGGGGCCAGTGGGGGTGGTGGAGCCCCGGGGCTGCTGCACCTGTCACCTCCCTGCTGCTGCTCTTCTCAGTCTCCCTGATTGTTGCAGGGTCCTGTGAAGCATGTGTACAGAGTGCTGCAGTGTCAGGAGGAAGAGCTCACACAGATGGTCTCCACCATGTCCGACGGCTGGAAATTTGAACAGGTATGTTTCTCAAAAAGCAGAACCCGGGGCCTAGTCTCAGGATCCTAAGTCCTTGAACAGTCACCAGCCAGCCAGCTTATAGCCCTGGAAAGCGGGGAGGGGGCTGAGTTCGATCTATTTCCAAATCATGGGGAAAGAAAGCTACTCAGTGCATACTGTGTGCCCAGTAGTAGGTGGTGGGTAGGGGAGAGTGAGGAGAACCACATCTCCCAGCCTGCCATCCAGAGTCTGAACGCAGTGCCCAGGGCAGCCACCAGCTTGGCTAGGCTTGAAGAGCTTCACTTTGGTTTTCAAAAGTGTTCTGTGGACATGTTCTGCAGTGAGTCCCTGAAAAAGACTAGGATTCACCATCCAGCCTTTCATCTCACAGGGTCAGAAGGCAACAATTCTGAGTCTGCATTATCTGCTGTAACTGCCTGGTGACTAGATACACTGTGAAGATTCAATGTGAAAAGTGTGGCTTGGTCAGCTGGCATCCTCTCCATCTCAGTTCTTTTAGTTTTGTGCTTAAGCTTAAGACCAAAACAAAGCTACCCCGAGTCCCAATTTTCTTCCATTAGATGGCACAATTGTTGGCACATGGGAAGGCCGGGGGTGATAGAGGGAACCTGGTTTTATGTGGAGCATTGCATATTCTTGCATACAGTTGAAGAGGCCAACTGAGCCAGCAGGAGAAGCTCACCTTCTATGTAAAGTTATAGTTTGTGTTAATGGAGCAGCTTACAGATCGCATTCAAAGCTGCCTCGGTTCCCAGAACCAGTGCTGGATCATTCCTCACCCTTTTCTTCCACAACAGAATCGGTCCTGCCTGTGTGCCATCTGGTTCTCCTTCATATGTGGGTGGCAGAATGTGCCCAGGGTTTATTGTCCTCTATCCCAGAAGGATTCTTCCCTGATGGAGTCTTAAGCAAAGAATATTACTTGTTTTTTATTTTTTTATGAGTATTCTTTGTAAAACCAGTGGATAATTTCTTTTGTTGCTGTCTCATTTTGTTAATGTCCTATGGGAGTCCGAGGTCTGTTCTGGTTGCCTCTGATACAGATGAGAAAGTTGGGCCTGGGGGGCTGAGGGCCCCCCTCCCCAGGGAGCCAGCTGGGGTCTCCCAACCTGAGGCCTTGCATGCTTTTGAGGACAGCCTCACGCCCGGCTCAGCTTCTCCCTCTCTGCCTGTTTCCTATTTAGAATTAGTACTGACCTCAGTTCTCCAACAAGGTTCAAAGTGCCAGCAGCAGACAGCTCTTAATAGCTATCCAGTGCTTTTCTTGGTGCGCTCCAGGTCCTTCTGTGTGGCAGTCTGCTGTTTAGGAGCCCTGCTCACAGGTGCACCAGTGCTATGTTTTGGCTGGACAAGTGTCCATTTCCATGTGCAGAAACATTTTGTAGTACTCAAATGTGACAGAGGGAGAGCGATCGGACAAGTGCTTGAGCGAGAGGACAGTGGTGGGACTCAGACTTCTTAGGGAACCCTCGCTTACGATGCTCTGATGCGAAAGTGAGATCCAGCTGTCCTTCAGGACCTTGATGGTCCCCAAAAATATGAATTCCAGACAGGAGGAAGGTGTGGTTTGTGTGGCACTTGAGATTTGAAGGTTGGTACTTGTATGGTCACCATCTTTTTGTTTTGCCAGCTAATCAGCATTGGATCCTCCTATAACTATGGAAATGAGGACCAGGCTGAATTTCTCTGTGTCGTCTCCAGAGAATTAAATAATTCTACCAACGGCATTGTCATAGAGCCAAGTGAAAAGGCCAAGGTAAGAAAACTGATTTGGCTGGGTGTAGTGGCACGCATCTGTAATCCCAGTATTTGGGAAGCTGAGGCAGTAGGATCGCCGTGAGTTCAAGGCTAGCTCGGGCTACATAGTTCATGGCCAGCCTGAACTGCATCTCGAGACCCTGTCTCAGGAAAAAAAAAAAAAAGCCAAAAGAAACTGCTTTGCTGGCTTACACTCTGGTTCATTTGTGTTCAGGCCCCTGCAGCTCCACCCCAACTGCTGCCCTTCTCCCTTCCTCATCTAGCTGTGTGGTATTCCACCTTGCAAGGTTTTGAGGGTTTGTTTTTTTTGGTACCAGGGATCGAACTCAAGAAACCACTGAGCTAAATCCCTGGTCCTACCTTGTGTTTTTTAAATCAAGATTTAGGAGGGGCCGGGGATTTAGCTCAGTGGTTTCGCCACCTGCTGCTCAAGCGCAAGGACCAGAGTTCGATCCCTGGTACCAAAAAAAAAAAAAATTTAGGGAAAAATGACAGGGCTTTTTGGTTGAGAAACATGAGCATGAAAAAGGCGGTTTGTCCAGCCTCTGTTGACTTGGTTAAAAGAGCTGAGCTGAGAGTGTAGCCCAGTGGTGCAGTGCTTGTCTAGTATGTGTGAAGCCTTGAGTTCAATCTCCAATACCCCTGAACCACACACTTACCTCCTTTCCTTCCACACACACATGTGCAACATACACACTTCTGAATCACCAGGGCGTGACGCTGGTGGTCCATTTCCTTTAGCATGGGAAGACTCTCGTCCAACAGCAAACAGGTTTCTATAGCTCAGTGCCCGGTGTGGGTGAGGCTGTTTTGAAATCAGTTTTGTTGTTTTGTTTTGTTTTGTTTTCTTGAGACGGTCTCACTATGTATTACAGGCCTGCCTTGAATGCAACTCAGTACCCTAGGCTGGCCTTGAACTTAAGATGATCCTCTCGATTCAGCCTCCAGAGTTCTAGGATTACAAGGATGTGCCACCATGCCTGGCTTGAAATCAATTTTTAATCATTTTTTGTGATTGATTTCTAACTCAGTTCCACGGTAATTAGATAGTATATTCTGATTTAAATATTTTTCCCAGTACTGGGAATTAAACCCAGGGCCTTTGCACTGAGCTGTATCCCCAGTCCTTTTTTTTTTTATACCGGGGATCAAACTCGGGGCCTTGTGCTTGCGCAGCAGGTAGCAAAACCACTGAGCTAAATCCCCAGCCGCCCCAGTCCTTTTCTTAACTTTCTATTTAAAGACAGTCTCCCTAAGTCACTCCCTAAGTTTCTTGTGCTGAGCTCAGACATGCAGTCCTCCTGCTTCAGCCTCCAGTAGTGCTGGGATCACAGGCATGCACCACCACTCCTGGCTTTTTTTGTGGAGAGGGGGGATCAAAACCAAGGTCTTCTGCATGCTCAGCACATGCTATACCACTGAGCTGCACCCCCATCCCCTGTCTTTCCCTCGGCGTCTGCTCAGAAGTCTCAGGCTCCTCCCTTGTCTTCCACTTTCAGATTCTTCAGGAGAGAGGATCTCGAATGTAAGCTGAGAGTCTGAAATTCCAGAGTGCTGAAGTCAGGAGAGGGATCCAGCAGAGCAGCTCTGTGAAGTCTTGCACCTGTACAGTAACTGAGCTACTGCAAAGCAAAGCTGAGCCTGGTCCCCGGTGAGGACGTGTTCTGGTCAAAACCAAAGGAACCCCACCCCTCCCCTGGGATCCCAAGGACAGATGCACCTCTGGCTGCAGACCCCCTTTTCAGAAGCCTGCTTTTGTCTTCTTAGCCAATGTTCTGACAGATTTTGATGATAGCAGCTGGGCTGGGTCCCCAGATGGAGGCTTTTGGGGACCTTGGAGAAGGGAAGGATGGCCTGGCTCCTTGAAAATGGCCTAGATGTCAAGGCAGCTGGAGAGGAAGGAGGACTGTCCTGAGCTGTGCCCTGGTCTCATGTGCGTGTGCCATCTTGGACATTGGCAGCTGCTTATGACCCCTCTATCCCTCCTGCTAGTCACCCTCCAAGGAGTGCGGAGATGCAGTCGGTTCTACCTTCCGTGTGTCAAACTGAAGTTTGGGACAGGAGAAGTCACCAGAGGACGCATACTGCTATGCACAGAGCCTCTATGAAAGGGAGGATTTCGCGACGGTGGATGGTGGTGGGCACTGCTCTCATCTTGGGCGCTGTGGTACTCCCACCCGCAGCTTTGCTGTGCACCGTGAGGCCTGCCTTGTTCCCAGGAAGGGGTTTGAGACAGGTGTGCCACATCAGACAGAGGAGTGCCATGTGATTGGTAACTGCTGTTGCAGCCTTTTCTTACCCCGTTGACCTGTTTTCCTTCCCTGGCCTTTTAACTGGACCAAAGATAAAGGACTTTGTGGACCCTCCGATGGCTTGGTGTGAGAAAGGCTGTTTCTTTGGAAGTTGCTAAATATGTGCAGTTGCCATATATAAAAGTGGTATTGTTTCTGTGATTGTCTCTTGCAGATGTCCTGAGTGAATGTACCATTTGTGTCTCTCCTTGATTTCTAACTTTAGTAAACCTGCCCCACAGCACTTCAGGTGACTGTGCACTGTCTCCAGTAGTGTGTGTGTTGACTGCAGTCGGGACCTCCATAGTCTCTTAATACCATCCCTTCCCCCTGTGACTTTTTCCTGGGAGTGTCATGTTGGCGAGGACCAAGTACTTATCTGATCAGGGTGCCTGCAGTTCTCCTCTGGGCCTTTGAGTCTCTGAGCAGTCGTGAAAGGCAGAGGGGCTGGAGCACCTTTCGTTTTTCCTGGACAATTTTCAGTAGCATGGGACATGGTAGAGACAGGGAAGGTACCTCTGGGGAACACATTGCCCAAAAACCACCTCGGGCCAGGCACTACAGGGCACTTTTAAAGCCAAGCTCTGACTGGGCTGCTCATTTTGGATCAAGGGTAGTGATTTCCAGAAGAACTGGACTCTACCAGTTACCTTTTGAGCATGTAACCTGACTGAGTCCAGGTGGCTTACCTTTTCTCCAGGACTTTCACTCTTTCCCTCTTTCTGTCTGTAGCATACATAGAACTGTGTGTCCAGGGCTCCTGCAGCACCTGCATATGGAGGCCATTGGAAATGTACATGTTGACACCTCAGAAGTCTGGGTGTGCCTGGTGTTTTTTACAGCTGTAACATGTTAGGTGAACTTCTATTTACAGGAAGGGCAGTCACTCCTCCCATAGGGTCATAGGCATCTATCCTGTCATGTCTTTCACACAAAAAGATTTGGATGTAGTCAAGAAAAAGCAGAGATAGCAGGAATTATGGCTGTGCCCAGCATAGGACAGAGGACATTGGGAGAGGGAGCTTTGGCTAAATGGAGTGTCATCGTTCTCAGAGAAGCACTTCATGTGGGGCCTTGTGCCCACTTGTGTCCTGCTTCCCAGAGCATCCCTGATGATCAGTGCTGAGCAGGGGTCCAGGCGGAGCTGATGCCCTGGCCCCAGCCTCAGCTTTAGCACCAAGCTCAGCGAGAAGGAGTAGGGGCTAGACCTTGGGCTAGTACCTCATGAATGCAGTGTTAGCTTCATTGAACTTTCCAGACCCCCACAGCTCATCAACAAAACATTGCCTTTGAACCCCAAGCCAAGTGCTCTGGGAAACAGGCATACTCTGCCTCCTAGAAGTTCCTGCTGAAGGTCCCTCTTCTCTGCAGCTCTGTGCTCCAGGAGTCAGATGGAGGTTCATTTTTCAGGTTTGTGGGAAGTAGTTTTGTTTTCCGAGTTTGTAGATTTTATTTGAATATTGATTCAAAGAAATAAACAGTAGGGAGTTTGAATAGTGACTTATACTTGGATATTAAAGTTTTTAAATTACCTTAATTATTGTAAAGCAATTATGAAAATACTTTCAGTGGCCTCAGGAGTAGAGTCAGAATTGTCCAAACACCCAGGGGCTGCAAACACAGAGGACCTCAAATGAATTTGTTCAGCAAGTTCCAAGAGCCGCACCACCCCAAAGACTATGCAGATAGTGGGGAGTACTGGAGGGAATTCCTCTTCCTGACAAAATCAACCCCTGATGCCAAATATGGACAAACCCAGAACAGCTGCCTGGTCTGTTTAGAGCAGGGCCGATGTGCATTGAAAGGGAAGGTCTTTGCTGCAAGGTACTTTACCTGAGCCCTTGTGATCCATGCCAGTGTTCTTGCTTGACAGCGTTCTCCCCTGGGGCGTCTGGCTGTCACTGCAGAGGGAGATCTGCCCTCCCTCCCGTTGGTTTAGGGGTGTAATGTGACCAGTGACCTACACTCCCTGGCCCACCAGGACTGCCATGTGGGGCGTGTCTCTGCTGCAGGTCTGGGCCACCATCCAGAGTGCTGAGCCAGCACCGCCTCTGTCTGTTCTGCAGAACCTGGTCCTTTTCCTGGGTGTGAGGTGGGGCCAGCCTCCTCTGGAGTGACTTACTTTCTGCACAATCATAATTTCATAATTGCTGTTCGGTATCAGCAAGGCGTGGGCTGGAAGCAACAGAGATGCTGCATAGGGCTGTAGGGACACCCACACCCGCCAGCATGGCCTTTGATCCAGACCTTTGGGACCGTAGCTGTCACTGGTGGGTACCCTTTGTTATTGTTCATGTGTCTGAACAAAGTCGCAAATGCTATGACTTTTTCGGGGGGGAGTCAATAAAGCTATGAAACAGATGTCTTGAGTCTTGGATCTCAAGTATATTAACCATCACTGCCACTTCCCGTTGATGATTCTCAAGCGGATCTCAGGAGATGGGCTCCCTGCCCCATCCTCCAGGGCAGCTTGCAGAGTTATCATTGTGCTGCTAAAGCTGCCTGAGGGTATTGGGCCTTCTGGCTCCCTTTCCCTTCCTGAATCTGAAAGGCCTCAGAGGATGCTGAGGAACAGAAGGTGGGGACAGATGGGCTGCCAAACTGGAAGGACAAGGGGAGGAGCATGTGCTGGTCTGGAGGAGAATGAAGTCTTCCTGGAAATGAGAAGTGACAAGCTGTCCATTTTCTCTGCAAAAAAGAGGGAAGAAAAAACACAGTAAACAACCAAAGCAAGTATTCACCACTCAGCACCAGGCAAGGGTAGAGCCTTAAGGCCTTAGGTCAGTGATGGCAAACCTTTTAGAGAACAGTGCCCAACTACAACCCCAAGCCCACTAATTATCAAAAAGTGCCAACACTGCAATTAAACCTGAATACTGAGGTTTTAGCTTAGAAAAAACAGTTATCCAATGCTTGGCTACTGAGGTGTCTTGGCTTGGGTGCCAACAGAAGGCCCTGCTTGCCCACTGCAGCATGCATGCCATAGGTTTGCCACCGCTGCCTTAGATGACACCTTCCAGCACAAGGCTGATGGCTGGGAAGATGAGATGCCCACACAGCCCGTGTCAGTCAGGATCCACTCAGGAGGCAGACACAGCACCTAGTGACCTGGGGTGGGGCAGAAGGAGGGCCGCAGGGACTGAGCCACTGCAGCTGTGGGGATTGGAGGTGCAGTTACTGCTTCCAGGGTAGGAACAATGGGAAGAGGCCAGTTTGTAAAATTGCAGCGTAGGAGGAGGACCCGCAGAGCGGGAGATGGCAGTGGGTTGGTGCTGCTGTCTGACGACTGTGGCTGCTCTGAGGACTGGAAAAGCTGTAAGGAAGGAACATTCCTACCAGAACCAGCCGTTGCTGCCACAGTACAGCAGAGCTGCAGTGGTTTCATGGTAAAGTTTTCCTCTAGCCTTGCCTTATTCTCACTCTCAGTGCTGCTGGAGCAGCTGGGAAAGGAGAAGCATCCTTTGCAGAGTCCCAGGCCCTGCAGCAGAGTATGGAGGTGGGGTTTGGGGCTGAGAGATGACAATATCAGAACCAGCTCAGCCCATCTGTAGGGAAACAGCTCATGTATGCTTGGGTCTACATATACTTGAACTTCCACACAATGAATAAGAAATAAATTTATGGGCCAGGGATTTAGCTCAGTGGTTTCGCCGCCTGCTGCACAAGCGCAAGGACCCGAGTTCGATCCCCTGTACCAAAAAAAAAAAATCAAGAAATAAATTTATGCCTCCACAGAACAAGATACAACTACCCCTTGTACAACAAAGATGATCCCACTCTCTTCAAAATGAGGCAAAAGCGGGCCAGGGATTTAGCTCAGTGGTTCCCTCTCCTGCCTCGCAAGCTCAAGGTCCCGAGTTCGAGCCCTGCTACCAAAAAAAAAAAAGACAAAATGTCCACTGTGCTCCTGTCTGCGAGCTGGTCACTACCTACTTCCAGGCTACACTGATTATACCTCCATTGGCTTGGTGCAGTGGTGGTGAACCTCTGGCACCGGTGCCACAGCCAGCAACTATTTGTTATCACTGAAAGCTCTAAAAAGTTTGCCATCACTGGGTTGGTGGATCAGACAACACCTGGTTGGTGATGGCAGTCCAGGCCACACTTGACAGTGTTTGGTTAGGTGCACCACATCCACCAGGGTCCAGTGCAAGGGGGAGCTGTTTCTCAAAGGGAGAGAACAGCGATCTGCAAAAACAAGGTTGGATCAAAAAAAAAAAAAAAAAAAACGCTGGATCTTATCCGAGCCCTGGAGTTCTCCATGGTGAGTGTGCATTTGGGGCAGCTGGGGCCTCTGGGGACAGCTTGAACTTTTGTAACAGATCACTGAAACTGCTCCATCATAAAGCTCAGGTGGCAGCCACACAGAGTTAAATTTTGAATAAGAATCATAGCCTATAAAGTCTTTCATCAGTAAGGCTGTCCCCTGCAGTGAGCTGGGACTCTATTCAGCGAGTTTAATTTCTTGATCACACAATGCAGTTAAGATGCTAAGTTTTCCTTAATTGTTTGTTTTTGTTTTGTTTTTGGTACCAGGGATCGAACTCGGGTCCTTAGTTTGTGAGGCAGGCGGCGGAACCACTGAGCTAAATCCCTGGCCCAAGATGCCAAGTTTTCTATTTTGTTTTTACTTAGAAACATTTGTACTGGGCCCGGGGATTTAGCTCAGTGATTTCAACGGCTGCTGCGAAAGCGCAAGGACCAGAGTTTGATCCCTGGTACAAAAAAAAAAAAAAAAAAATTTGTGTTAAGAGCATTGTTTTCCATAAGATTATACAGTGAAAATTTAATTCAGTTTAACCAATTCTGTTTTTTGCCCTTATGTTTGTTTTTGGGGTGTTTTTTGGGGGGACCGGGGGTCAAACTTGAAACCTTGTGCTTGCAACCTTGTGCTTTCGAGGCAGGAGGCAGGCGGTGGAACCATTGAGCTAAATCCCCAGCTGCCCTTATGGTTTGTTGTTTTGTTTTTGTTTTTGTTTTTTGAGACAGGGTCTCCCTTTGTATTTCAGGCTAACTTGAATTCACTTTGTAGCCTAGGCTGGCCTTGAACTCCTGGCATCCTCCTGCCTCACCCTCTTGAGTTCTGGGATTATAAGTGTGAGCTACCACACCCAGCTAGTTTTTGCCTTTATGGGTTGTAGCTTTGTCCACATTTTTCCTTTGTGACTATTACCTCCATGTTTATTTTCCCCAAGTTAAATTTTGTACATCAAAACCTAAACCACATATTAAACCACATACTTTATTTGGTTTGTTTTGTTTTGGGGGGGGCTTGTTTGGGGTTTTTTTGGTACTGGGGATTGACAGTTTTGCTTTGTTTTGTTTTGTACCGGGGATCAAACTCAGGACCTTGTACTTGTGAACCAGGTGGCGGTGTCACAGGAAATATGAAATATTATATTGTTGCAGAAATCTCGGAAAGAAATACACAGAGACACAGAATTCGGGTAAAATAATAAAATTTCTTCTCGCGAGCAGGCGGATCACCAGAAACAGGTCTGGTTACTATCCTCGCCCTCTTTGTTCAGCGTTTCCCTTTTTATATCCTTTTTAGCCATTATCTCATCCCTAATGGTCTTTGACGTGTAAATACAATTCCAGTTCCTATCTACAAGTCACAGACACAAGATAGGCACACATACATTGTAAATTCACCCTGGCATGGTAACTTCGTTAGGTTAATGAAGTTATGGGTTAGAGTCAGATAACCGTCACTTTAAACAAGGAGTTATGGGAAAAGCAAATCTTTTTTTTTTTGGTACCGTGATCAAAAGCGGGTCCCTGGGCTTGCGCAGCAGGCGGCGAAACCACTGAGCTAAATCCCTGGCCCCGGGAAAAGCAAATCTTAAAAGAACACATTACTTATTTTGCTTCGACAACTACCTTAATGTTCAATTTATTAAGTTATCTAAAACTTTTCCGTATCAATATCTTCCATTCCAACATGTTAACTATGATACGCCGAGTTCTTGTTCTCTCGAAATCGAAGAATGAGTCCTAGGAACCACGGAGGTTGAAAGTAGGAAGACATTTATTAATAGGAAAGCTCCTAAGAGGTAGGAGGAGTCCCGAGCGGGCAGCCCAAGGACCCCACTTTACAGAGAAGTTTTATAGGGTGAAACCCACGTGGGTACAGCGTGGGCCACAGCCATGAGCATCCAATAAGGTTACAAGTACAGTCACCTAGGTAACGGTGGTCCAATTGGGAAGCGAGTCACGTAACAAGCACGGATGGAAAGAACAAGGATTCTCCTAGAAGGCAGTGGGTCCAGAGGTCTCTGGTCACCCACAGGGTGGTCGATTCCTATCTATACGTCACTAAGCCCAGTTCTTTGGAGAAGTCTATGGGTCTGGTCATCGTGTCTCCATCTTGAGGCCTGGTTTTCAAACAGTGTGCAGCTGTAGTGTGTCTCACCTGGCCCTCTCGAGGACTTAGCCCTATCTGACTGCCTATAATATTTCTACCTAGCTCATCTATCTATAATAGTGGCACTACTGAGCCAAATCCCGGCCCTTAAAGTACTTTAATAGTAAATTAAAATGTTTAGACTGATATTGGTTTTCTCTTAATTACAGCTAATAGTACAGATATTAGAAAAATATAATACAGCCATGCATGATGGCACATGGTAACTCTGGGAGGCTGAGGCTGGAGGATCACAAGTTTGAGCTCACCCTGGGCAACTCAGTGACTTAACAAGACCCTGTCTCTAAAAAATACAAAAAGGGCTAAGAATGTGACTTAGTATGAAGTGTCTAGGTTAAAACCCCACTACTGCACACACAAACACACACACACACACACACACACACACACACACGAGATAAAGTTTACATGGATCCCCTAAATTACTACAAGGAAATTGTGGGCAAATTCCCTTGCATATTTTTGGATTGCCTTTTGTCCAAGATTGGGGTATTGTTTCTACTTAGATTTCATTCTGATAACCTTGCCCACACTATGGTGTCTACACTTTGGCAAATCAAAAAACAAAACAGTCTTTCTCCTACCTCGCAAGCCCAAGGTCCTAAGTTTGATCCTCAGTACCATATTTGAAAAAGGAGGAGTTTCAAGGTGCCACAGAGTTCTTGACCTAGACCTGAATGTTGACCAACAGGCACAGGAAGGCCTGGATACCCTGCCACCTACCCAGCATTGCTCAGAGCAAACTTGCACTCACTTGGTGTTGAGTGTTACACATGCCCAGACCCACTAAAGTCCCAAGGCTGAGTCCCCGGGCCTGCGCAGGACCTGGGGCCAGGAGGCAACCAGGAAGCTGCCAAGGGAAGAGCAGCCAGGGAAGAGCCAAGAACTTGAGCAGAGTGAGGGAGTTGAAACACAGAAAGGAGTCTGTAAGGTTTAGGGAGGGCAGCTAGGAGGTTGGAAGAACCTGGAGTGACGGGCAGGGGTGGGATGGGAAAGTTGGATGTTGCTCGCTTGATGCAAGATACCAAGTTTTCAGTTCCACGCAGGTTAAGTTGGAGCAGCCAGAGGTGAAGGACTCAAGTGAAGGTCACTATAAGGCTGGCTTTCAAGAGTGTGCACTTGATTCTTTCGGCATTTCTGCTAATGTTCTCGCTTAAACCTGTGGCCACCTGCCTGATAGAAGAAGTAGCCCTCAAGGTCTGAGTTCTGAACCATTCTGTTGTGAGTTCATTCACTTAATCCTCACAGCATCCTCTTGTTATTTGTACTCCCATGTTTGAGATGAGGAACCCTGCGCAATTTGCTCCAGGTCACACAATTCTTGAGTTGTATATTAGCCTGTTTTCTGTTACTATAACAAAATACCTAAGGATAGATGGCTTATAGAGAAAAGAGTTTTATTTAGTTCACAGTTTTAGAGGCTGATAGTTAAAACAGCATGGCACTAACTCTGATAAGAACACTGTGCGCTGCTGCACCTCACAGCAGATGGCATCACAGTGTACAAGAGGGACAGATTATATGGTGAGAGAGGACACCAGAGCTTGGGGAGAGGCAGGCTCACTGTTCTCTAACAATGTGCTCTCTTGAGAACCAACCCGAGATCCCTTGAAAACTGCATCACTTCCTTCCAAGGGCCCTTGTGACCTAACAATGTCCCAGTGGCCCCAAAGCCAGTGACATCAAAGTCCCAGTACAAGTACCCTTGTGGGACATACTCCAACATACCAAACCATAGCAAACGGGTTAGGGAAACTGAGGCTGAAGGCAAAGGGGAATGGTCCCAAAACAGATCCAGTAGTCACGCCCCAAAGGTCATGCTCTTCAACTACTGCAGCAGTATTCCTGAACCCAGTGGTTGACAATTTAAAAAGACAAAATTAGCATTGTTCTCCCAACATTGTAGTATTATGAAAATTTCCATACACATAGAAAAAATGGAAATAATAAAATATATACCTGTATACCATCTACTTTGATTCAATCATTAGCATTTTATTGACATTTCATACCAATAAATAAAGGAATATGGGACTGGGGATTTAGCTCATTGGTTTCAGTGCCTGCCTTGCAAGTGGCAAGGTCCTGAGTTCGATCTCCGGTACCAAAAAAAAAAAGGAATATGAAGAAATGGATATTGGGGGCATCACAAATCTCTGGACAGTCACACATAGCTGTGTAAGGTGCACTAGGCCCAGCTGTGGGTTACAATCAGAGCTTGGAGTCCTCCAGCCCTACACCATACCGATAACAAAGACTTAGCACCACCAGGATGGAAGCTTGGTGAGAAGTCTCCAAGTTCGGTTAAACTTTTCTAGGACAGAATTCTGAGAGCACAGACATCTGTAAAAGGCAAGAAAAGGAGGAAGAGACAACAGAGGAGGCTGAGAAGTGGTCAGGGATGGAGTGAGAGCCAAAAGATGAATTCAAAAGTCATCTGGGCCCTCTTTGGAGAAAATGTCTGCTCCAAGTGGAGAAGGACACACAGTTTAAATGTCACATGGTTTCTCTTACACAAGAAACCCACAATATAAATAGAGAACAAAATAAAGGATAGGTAATAGGAACAGGGAGATGGATTGTTTACAAAAGGGAAGGTAAGCGAGAGACGGCCAGGGTGGGGAGAGAGAAGGGAGGGGATGAAAAAGAATTAAGATGGGCCCTGTGTTTGCTCTTGCATGGCAAGCCATCCTCACGCTGCATGGCTACTGCTTCTCCTACTTTTACTTAGCCTGAATTTGCTCTGCACAGCCTGTTTCTCTTCCTGCCTTTAATAAAACTTTGCCACCATTAAAAAAACAAAACAAGGGCCAGGGAAGGGCCAGGGATTTAGCTCAGTGGTTCTGCTGCCTGCCTCGCAAGCGCAAGGACCTGAGTTCTACCCGGTACCAAAAACAACAAAACAAAACAAAAAAAAACCTCAGGCTCAGTGGTACACGCCTGTAATCGCAGCACTCAAGACTCTGAGGCCAGCCCAGCATAGATAGTGAGACCCTGTCTCAAAAAAAAAAAAAAAAAAAAACTAAGATGCATTATAGACACATACCAATTCCCCACAATTAATGCAATCATTATGTATTGCAAACATGTACTAATAAAAATAAAAGTTTTTTGGGCTGGGGATTTAGCTCAGTGGTTCCACCGCCTGCCTCACAAGCGCGAGGTCCTGAATTCGATCCCCAGTACCAAAAAAAAAAAATTTTTTTTAATAAATAGTCAATATAAATAGATCCAAGTCTCTTAAATTAAATACATCATTAACAAACTTTGTACCAAAAACACCCCAGGCCTAGGTAGATTTTCTAGTGAATTATAATAACAATTCAAGGAAGAACTATCTACACTGGCCCTAGGAAGAAATATCCTACTCTTCCAAATAAGTGACAAAAAAAAATTCCTGACTCATTTTATAAAGCTGGCATATTTTTCTGATACTAGAGATTGAACACAGGACCTTCACACTGGACTATATTCCCAAGTCTTTTTGAAATTTTTTTTTGTTATTTTGAAACAGGATCTCACTAAGCTAAATTGCCCACACTGGGCTCAAACCTAGAGTCCTCCTGCCTCACCGGTGCTCCCATTATATTTTGAACCACCAGGTCTGGCCAAGGCCAGCATACCTTAATGCCAAAACTTGACAAAGACATTATGTAAAAAGAAACCTACTGGCCGATTTCATTCATGATGCAAACAAAACTCCCAAGAAAATATTAGCAAATTAAATCCCCCCTTCCCAGTTCATATATAAAAAGCAGAGAAGAATCACAAGTTTGAACCCAGCCCAGGCCAGGCAACTTAGCTTAACAAGACCCTGTCTGCAAATAAAAAATAAAAAGAGCTGGGAATGGAGCTCAAAACAAAGAGCCTGGGTTCAATGCTCCCTAAATAAAACAAAAAACAGTACATAATATATCAGGATCAAGTAGGGTTCATTCCAGAATGCAACGTTGATTTTTATTTGTTTGTTTTTGAGATAAAAACAGATCTCATTGTATAGTTCAGGCTGCCCTCATGGCCATCCTCCTGCCTCAGCCTCTTGAGTACTGGGATTACAGGCATGCACCACCACACCCAGCACAAGGTTGTTTTAATAATTCAAAATCATTAAAGGTAAATTCACCACAGTAACAGGATAAAAGAGGCCAAGCTTATAATCATCTCAAATGATATAGAAAAAGCACTGGATAAAACTCAATATCCAGGGCTGGGGATTTAGCTCAGTGGTTTCACCACCTGCTGCGCAAGCGCAAGGACCTGAGTTCAATCCCCGGTACCAAAAAAAAAAAAAAGTCAACATCCATTCCAGAAAAAAGGAAAAGAAAACTAAGCCAGGCATGGTGGCATGTACCTATTGTCCCAGCTACATAGGAGACTGAGGTACGAGGATCATTTGAACCCAGGAGTTCAAGGCCAGCCTGGGCAGCATAGCAAGACAAAACAAACAAAACAAAACAAAAAACTCTTATCAAACTAAGAATATAAGGAAATCTCAGGGCTGGGGATATAAGCTCAGTGGTAGAGCACTTTCCTAGTATGCCACAGGCTCTGGGTTAGATTCCCAGCACCAGAAACACACACACACACAGAAGAAACCTCACCAACCTTATACAAGGTATCTAATCTACAAATGAACTTAGAGCGAACACTGTAATTCATGGAGAAATGCTGCAGGTGTTCCCTCTGAAACAGGCAATGAGAAAAGGCTACCTTCTATTTATCATCCCTCCTCAACTAGAGGCCCAGGCTAACTTTCTGGAGCAGGAGATTGATGTGCTGCAAGTTTTCAGAGCATTTTTCTTGTTGGGTGAGGAAGAACAGGAAATCAAAGAACTGCCCAGAAGCCATTACTCCAAGGTGACCAGGTCTCTCTCAACTTCTCTTACCCCCACCCCTTTCTTCTTTCTTCAAGGATCAGAGCCAGAGTGGAGGCAACAGTCTTTACCATCTCCGATCAGACAATGCTTGAATCAGCTACTTTACAGTGAGACCAAGAAGGGACCTCGCAATGATGATCATCCCTGCAACAATCCTGTTGAGTTACAGTAGACAAACCATGGTCCAGAGAGATTAAAGGAGCTACCTAAGACTTTGCTGTGACTTAGTTGGCTTTATCTCTCTCTGGACTGGAATATGAGCAGCTGTTAAATCCACTGCAGGTTGGTCCAGGTGCCTCTGGAAACGAAGGTTCTGGAGTACAGTATCTGCCCGGACCGGAGCAGAACTTGTCAGCAGGGCAGCATGTCCGATGGCACACCTGCACCCTGCTGACATCACAAGCAGAAGAGCTGCTTGTGCTTGAATTGTGACATCAAGGAGCAAAACTGGCGTGGTCCACAAGGAGGGGAGCCACCCTGTCAGGGAGACCACAGAATCGCAGCCAAAGGGAAAGGTGAGAAAGCAGTCATCAGACCCCAAGAGGTGAGGCCCCTGGGCATCTGGTGTGCAGGGCTGGGCCAGGCTCTGAAGCCTCCGTTCCCAAGCATCTTCTCCTTCTCAGTGCAGGGCAACAACCCACATGGCTCTTCCCGAAGTGCAGGAAGTTCCACGTAAGCTCTTGTGCTTCTGACCTTGCCTCCCAACTGCCCAGAATGTGGTTCCTTTCCTCTGTGATGGAACTTCCTTCTGCCCCTCAGCCCTCTCCCTTGACACTGGGGCTGGGAGGAGGTGAACACAATCCCCAGATTGCCCCACGCAGGGGTGGCTGATGGCATCGTCATTCCCCACGGGCAGACAGACGCTTCCAAGAGAAGGACAGGGACCCTGAGCCTGGCTTCTGCCTGGCGCCACTCTGTCTTCCCAGGCCCAGACCAGGAGCAAGTCGCACCTCGAAACCTCCTCAAAGCCAGCTCCGGATGCGTAACAGCGGCAGTCTCCACATGTTTGAGGACCAAGTCCTCTGTCCCGTTTGCCTAGAGGTGTTCCAAGACCCAGTTACCACCGGCTGCAGCCACAACTTCTGCATGACCTGCCTCCAATGGGGGAGACGCACCATTGTCCTCAGTGCAAGGAGATCTTCCCCTCCAGGCCCGGGCTCTGCAAGCACATCATCCTGGGGACGTGGTGGCCTGCATCACCCATGCCAAAGGCCAAGCGTCAGGGCCCTCATGGGACCTGGCAAGGCCCAGGGATATGCCGTGTAACTTCTGTGTGCCCCAGAAACTCCGTTCCGTCAAGTCGTACCTGAAGTGCATGGCCTCTGTTCGAGAAGCACCTGCCTAGCACTGTGAGGACCAGGTGTTCCGGGACCACCAGCTGCTGGAGCCCATGTGGGATCTCAAGACCCATTTGTGCCGGCAGCACCACTAGCTGCGGAGGCTGTACTGGCCACGGAAGGCTGCAGCATGTGCAGAGGCTGCCTGCTGGAGGAGCACAAGAACCATGACACCACCCCACTGGAGGAGGAGCGTCTCTGCATGGAGGTGAGGCAGAGGAGGCTGGGAGAAGGCCGGGAGAGGGGTGCTCTCAGAATCTGCTACATTTCCTCACACACCTAAGCCTGAGCTCAGGGACACTTGCCTATAGTCCCACCTACTTAGGAGGCCGAGGCAGGAAGCTCTTGAGTTCGCAAGTCTGGGCAACAGAAGCAACATAGCAACACCGTGGCTCAAAACAAACCAAAATTATGCAGCTGTCAAAGCGATTGGCACCAGAGTCATGACATGACATGGAAAAGCACAGATGAGTTCAGGGAATAAGGATGCAGAGTTGTATGTAGGAAGTCAATGTTATCAAAGTACAAACACATCAGATTGGGGGGGTAAATCCTTCCCCCTCTGTCTCTACTTTCAGATTTTGTTTAATATATTTGTATTCCTTTTCTTCTTTCTTTTTTTTTCTTTTTTTTTTTTTTGGTACCAGGGATCAACCTCGGGACCTTGCATTTGCAAGGCAGGCAGCAGAACCACGGAGCTAAATCCCCAGTCATGTATTCCTTTTTATAGTGGAATCCTTATGTTTTAGGTATCTCATCCATTATACTACATGTGCTATTCTAACATAGCCACTAGCTGGCTGTCCATGGCAAGAGGGGTTTGTGCTGGAATGTAAACCAACTTCATTATTTTTTTGGTACCGGGGATCAAACTCAGGTCCTTGTGCTTGCAGGGCAGGCGGCAGAACCAGTGAGCTAAATCCCCAGCCCCCAACTTCATTATTAAGTGCACCATTTAGTCCAGTAGGACACTTTTTTCACTGCCACTTTCTCAAAGAAGGAAGTTCTGCATGGATTTTACAGTCTGACCAGCACGGTTCATGCACAGGCACTTGCAAAAGCACTGTTCTGGAATGGATTATAACAATGCAGTTCCTGCTGCTGCAGCAGCCGACATGGAAGTCTTATCTAGGATGTGCGAACCCAGGTGGGTGCATTGACTGCTGTGTCCTTCCTGGTCCTACCACCTCCCCAGTGTCTCAAACCAGTGACCCCTTCCCAGTCTCTTCCTGTGGCCTGAAAGCTGGCTGCTGTCATTGTTGGGAGCAAAGGGCCCGACAGGCTCTCAAGGGGTGATGAGACAGGAGCAGAGAGGTGGACAGGGCCCACCTACCCTTCACTCTGGTCTTTCTCCTTCTCACTGAAGCTGAGCAGATGAATACAGAAAGAGGGTCGTCTCTTCTGGGCCTGGACAGGGGCTGTTTGCCGGAATCGGGGCCCCTCCTCCACCCCACAGGTGGAGGTTCGGAAGGTCCAGGCCAACGTGGATAACAGATGCTGATCATTGCCTCAGACAGCCAGAAGCACCAGAGCCAGGTAGCCTTTCTCTCAGTGAGGGGAGCCCACCCCCACCATAGGCCCAGCATCCTGCATCAGGCTGAGGAGACCCCCGGGAACCTGGAGGGATGGTGGGAGGGGGGGCACAGTAGTCAAGGAGGATTTCTAGGCAGGTCAGCTCTGGGCCATGGCAATGGGGCGCAGGAGTGGGGCTCAGAGACTCCTGTCTCGGCATCAGCACCAGAAGCTGATCCAGACAGCACGAGGTAAAGTGAATGCTTGCTTCCCGGAGATCATCCACGAGATCAAACAGCTGCAGACAAAGGTCTTGGATTTCGTGGCGAAAGAGAAGATGGCTGCCATGGGGAAGCGGGGCAGCTCCATCCAGCTGAGTCACAACCGGCTGCTGAAGCAGGAGGGGGCAGCATCTGGCTCCACACACTGCTCACCAAGCGGAGCAATGAGCAGTTCCTGCAGGCAAGACCTCATTGTGGCCCATACCCTATTACAGCTCCCATGCCCCAGCCACCCATGAGCACAGACCTCAAAGTGGTCAGCATGTGTGGCTGTATCCTTTGTCCACTCCCCTTCCTCAGGGAGGCCCTGGCCACCATCCTGAGCCCACGCCAACACCCTCAGGTCCTGGGACAGATGGGTGTGCCCTGGGATTCAGGGCACCTGACAGTCTACGTACTTCTAGATTTCTCTAGACCAAAACCCCTTCCCCTCCCCAGCCCTGGCCTTTTCCCTCAGCTGCTATGGCAAAGAAACGGGGGAGGTACCAGGGTACCAGGCAGGGTAGCTGGCCAGAAGGTGACAGCAGCCTTGCATGGTCCCCTGTGCTGGGGACCTCCTGGCAAAGACCTCCTTTCTTAAGCTGCCGTCATACCTAGCAGATTCTAAGCTTATTGCTCCCCTTGTCACCCATGCACAACAGGAAGCATTTGGCAGTGGTTTTCACTTGATCTTAGCCAAAAGGCCGAGAAGCGATGGCAGTGGTTTTCATTAAGCAATTAAAGCCTTATTCGAAATCCTCCAATTGTTTTCTAGAAATTGACTTCACTTAGTACCCAAGTGCCGAAGCTTTTGGCAGAACTCTACCCTAAGATGCCCATACAGCTAGGGAAACGGAAGAAGATGTTCACACTTGAAAATGAGCAACTTTTCCACTTGCCCATGGCTCTGGGGATCGCTGGGCCCCTGGCATAAGTAGGCACCCCTGCCATCTGCCTGGGGCCTGGGTAATGCTGGTCCTGCCTGGCCCTCCTTGCGTGTCAGGAGTTCCCCATGCTGCAGAACTTGCCAGCCTGCATAGAACCCCTGATAGGCACCAACTGTGAGGAGACACAGAGCTTTCTCCAGCTGCCAGAGAACCTGGCTGAGCTCCCGACCCAGCTGGTAGACATGGGTGTCAGCTTCATCAACCAGCTCTTCCTGAAGGGTTAGTCTCCAGTGACCTGGGCCCCATGCCATGGGTGGGACTGCCCCACAGGGCAGTGGCTGTGGAGCCTGCCTGCCTGTGTGCACCATCCCAAGATGACAGTCGACAGGATGTCCATGCCTCTCTTTGGAAGGATGTGGGTGGTATGAGGGTCCAGAGTAAACCTCCGCCATCTCTCCCAGGCATTAGGATGAACTCCTAGGAGGTACTGCCCCCAGCTGTGGACAGGAAAACACTCCCCCAGTGTGAGTTCTCAGGGCCAGAGGGGAAGGAAAGGAGCAGGGCTTCTGGGGCCCGGAATACCCCAGTCCCACCTGCACTCAGCCCAAGGCCTCCAGGGCAATGCCTGCTCTCTCTTGTCTGACTTCTCCATCCACACTGGGGTCTTCAGGAGGACTTGGTCTGGACCTTAGCCCCTGATAGGAACGGGAGGAGACCCTGTCCCATTGTGCCCTAAAGCCAGCTCTGCTGTCACTCCATGTGCCTTGTAGGGCATGACCTCTGCCCTCACCTGGGTGCCTGCTAACTTCTGTAGGACTTTAGCTTGGATGGGCTCTGTCCATTTCTTCTCCAGACATAAGCTTCCCATTCATCTGAGGTCCCTGGAGCCCCTTTTCCCAGGCTGGGGTGGAGGCCCAATCCTAATGGCTTCCTGAGATCTTAAGAGTCAAGGTCTTTGCTGTCTCCCTCTGGGGCACCTCTTGAGGAGCCCTTAGTCCCATTCAGGCTTCCATCCTGAACAGATGAAAAAGGAGATTGTAGCTGGGCATGGAGGAGGATGCCCATAATACCAGCACTCTGGGAAGCTGAGGCAGGAGGACTGCAAATTCAGGAGTGCTGAGGATGTAGCTCAATGTTAAGGGCCTGTGTTCAATGCTCAGCAGCAGCAGCAGCAGCAGAGAGAGAGAGAGAGAGAGAGAGAGAGAGAGAGAGAGAGAGAGAGAGAGAGAAATTGTATTGGGATTTGATGGAATGGGGAGGGGACCTCCTGGTTCCAGCCTCTCCACCAAGGTGGACATAGACAGCCACCAACTCCCCCTTCCTTCCTCTGTGGGCAGCAGCCAGGCCAGAGGTGGGGGAGATTTAAAGGGGATGGGTACAGAGGCCACTCTAGGAGCCTGGGGTGGAAGCATCCCTAGACTTCAATGCAAATGACATGCAGTTCACATCCCTCTTCCTCCAGAGGCCTCCGGCCCTGTCCTGGGGGACGCTGACCCTGGCTGGCCCCAACACCCCAGGTTACTGCAACCTGAACTTCGATCCCTCCACGGCCAGCGAGGAGCTCTT
This sequence comes from Heterocephalus glaber, assembly GCF_053883595.1. Taxonomy (NCBI): domain Eukaryota; kingdom Metazoa; phylum Chordata; class Mammalia; order Rodentia; family Bathyergidae; genus Heterocephalus; species Heterocephalus glaber. The sequence continues at coordinate 6,890,506 of NW_028258173.1, read as the reverse complement.
CCTGTTCAAGGAGACGCACTCCGTGCTGAACCTGGGCATCCCCCTGGAGCCCTCAGCCAGCGGCGGCCCCTTGCTGGGCTTCAAGCAGTGGCCGCAGGTGCTGTCCTCCCGCGGTCTGTCCCAGGGCCTCCTCTAACGGGAGGCCAAGGTGTTGAACTCCTGGGTGTGCCTGGGCGTCACCTACCGACGCAGCCCCGGCTCAGTGGCCACCCGCGCCACTGCGTCGGCTACCTGCTGGGCCACAACCCCCTACTCCTGGGGCCTGGAGTGGGACTCGCTGAGCCTCTCCGTGTGGCACGGCAACTCGCAGACCGTGCTGCGCGGCGCCCACCACCGCGCGCTCGGGGTGGCGCTCGACCTCGGGGCCGGCTGCCTCTCCTACAGCGTGGCGGTCGGCGAGAGCCTCCTCTACCGCTTCCTCACCGCCTTCCTCCAGCCGCTCTAGCCCGCCGTCAAGGTCAGCAGCGCCTCCCGGGTCACACTCAGGCAGCGCCCCGAGGCGTAGCGGGGCCGCCAATAAAGCTGGACTCGGAGCGCTGGCTGGGGCCGGCGCCGGGAGGGTCCCCTGCGCCCCGGGGGGAGGGCCTGGGGGTCCCCTGCTTCCCGCCTGCTGCCAGGCCTGCCAGGGGGCGCCGGAGCGGGTCCCAAATAGGCTGTCCCTTGGGCCGGGGATTTAGCTCAGTGGTTCTGCCACCTGCCTTGCAAGTGGAAGGTCCCAAGTTCGATCCCCGGTACCCCCCCCAAAAAAAAAAATGCATCCAAATAGGCTGCCCCCTTCCTTGACACAGCCACAGGAGGACTCTGAGCCAGGCTGCAGTTCCCCTGGGGAAGGGGACAGCCCTGTCCCCTTTAGAGGGGAGGTTTCTGGCTGTCTCCCACACTAGCAGAGCCCCCTGGTCTTGCGTCTCTGGCCTGTTCCCGAGAGGCCTGGGGCAGGTGCTTCTCCCCAGCTCCTTCCTCCCCAGGTGGCCAGGCTGAGAGGCGGCACCGACAGAGTGGGCTAGGGGTGATCTGAGCTCCAGCTTCACTGGTCTAGGAGGTTAGGGCAGAGGATCCCAGGCCTACCCCAGATCCATAACTGGTAGGCTGAGAACCTAGGTCCAGCAGGGGCCAGAGCAGAGCTTCTCCCGCAGCTGGTATTTTCAGACCTGAGGGGCTGTGGGTGCCATACTGGGTAGGTAAACTTGTTTTTTGGTACCGGGGATCAAACTCAGGACCTTGTGCTTGCGATGCAGGCTCAGCGCCACTGAGCTAAATCTCCCACCCTGGGTGGATAAACTTTATGTTACTTATGGTGAGGGGAGATTTTTATGCAGGGTCTGTAAAAAACCTCCATCAATAAAAGAATTAGAGTTATAAGTTCAGAAGGAAAAATAAAATCACTTTATTGGAAAGGTAAGAGGAATGGGAAAGCAAAATCATTTCAGTGGGAGGTCTTTGTTCTCAGCCGCTTTCATTATTTGGCAAGAAAAGGACAACCTGCCTTGAAAGTTGTTATAAGGATTGGCCGTCCTGGGCTCTGAAACCCCTGATTTGCCATTGTCCCTTCCATTGCCTGTGTGCGCATTCTTGGCTAAGCACTTCTTTGGTCTCTTTGTGCTGTCCAGGTGCTTATTGTGTGAGATTTACAGCAGAGTTACATGCGAGGCTGAATTAAGTAAAAAGGATACATGTGGATTTTAGTGTATTAAAATGGTGAGAATAATAAAATTTATATGTACTTATTTATATGGGCGTGTGAGTGTTTAGGTGTTCGTGTCTATTTTATATTCCTAGTGAATTTTTATAATATAGCCCCCTCCACTTTGTTACTTTTGTGCTTAGTTGGCAGTGAAGAGAGAAGGGAATTGAGCCTTGCCATGAACAGAGCAGCCCAGCCTTATCAACTCTCTCTGTTTTTCTTAATCTCTCTCTCTCTCTCTCTCTCTCTCTCACACACACACTCACACACAGGGGTTTAACTCTTTATTTGCCAGAAACCCCACTGAGGTCCTTTAACCCTTCCTGTCTGTCCCCCAACTGTTCCTACTCTTACACCACTCTGCACCCTCCCTAAGGCCCCCAGCCAGCAAAGACTCCACTTCGGCTCTGTCCACATCCAGGCCTCTGGCACCTCCCAGCCCATAGGGGTGTGTGGAAGCCTGCAGACAGGCTTGATCCAGGCCAGGCCTCTTCTGATGGACCCTGGCCGGGCCGTGGCTGGGGTCTCAGCCCTCCCGGGGGAGCAGAGGGTTCTAGCCTCAACCAGCCACTGTTCCTGGGCGTTCCAAACCCAGGGCTCTGGGTAACATTAAAGATTGATTTGGAAGAGGAAATGATCCAAGTCATGAGGAAGAAATTCCCTAGGACAAAGCTGGCAGCTAGGCCTGACTACACACTGATTGCAAATTCCACCCCACCTGACTTGTTCACGAAGAAATCAGTGACCCAGTTCTCTCCATGAGGCACACACTTTGGATCATGGAGAGCAGAGGTGGAGGATGGGCTCTGAAGGTCTCCCAGAGTACAGTCCCTTTGGCCCCTCACAGCAAACCCTGGATAGGACCACCTACCTAGTACCCTTCCTCCCTACAGTCTTCCCTCAGCTTCAGTTCCAGGGACTTTTATTCCCAATCTTCACTCTTTCTGGGGGAAGCCAAAGGAAGGCTGAGTGTCCTTCCTGGCTGGGCTGAGGTCAGACATGCTGAGGAGGTGAGGCCACAACCCAAGCAGACAGCAAGGCTGCTTGGATCTCAGCATCCTTCCCTGCCCGGGAGCTGACACCATGGAGGGGGCTGCTCTCCTGCTGTTCCTGCTCCTGGCTCCCAGAGCTCCTTAGCTGGGAGTGGCACATGGGAAGGAGCCATGTCTCCCTGGGGCACATATGCACAGATATAGGGATATTACTGACATTTTTTCTTTGTCTTTTCTTTCTTTCTTTCTTTCTTTTTCTTTCCTTTTTTTCAGAACTATGGATCAAATCCAGAGCCTCTGTACCACTGAGCCACATCCAGTCCTTTTTATTTTTTATTTTGAGATAGAGTCTTGCTAAATTGCCCATGCAGGACTTGAACTTGGGAATCCTCTTGCCTCAGCCTCCCTCCGTGTTGGGATTATAGGCATATATCACCACACCTGGCTTGTTACTGGGTTCCTTAAACAGCTGTTCTTTATTTGGGAGCCTGGCACCTCTAGCACTCCTCAAGCTCCTTTTGGTATTTCCAAAGGCCAAAACGCAATGCGACCTGTACTTTTGGTGAGCTCAGGGCTCCTTGGCATGCCTCAGTATGCACCTCAAAGGGGAAATATCATAAAGGGGTAGAAATAATATTTGTAGAGATGGAAATGCTAATTACCCTGATTTGATTATATATACATTATATTTGAATTATAATACTGTACCCTATAAATCACTATAAATATATATCAATTTTAAAAGAAAAAAAATATATATATCATAGAAGGGGACTTGAAGAGGCAAGTTCGGCCAGCACTCTGGAATAATTCTGAAGGACCCTAGTTAGCAAGACAGACTCCATATTGCTGCTTGACCCACCTGCCTGCCCTTTAGATGAACTCAGAAGGAAGAAGCTTAGAAACCTCCTACCCTTAGAGAGTCTCTTAGAAACAACAATTAATCAACTATTGTTTTACAAATATTCTAACCGCAGGATGTTCCGCTTCTGTACCTTTTGCTTGCTTTGCTAGTTCTGTCCCATAGGGGGGCCTAGAAACTGCTGGCCTCAAAGGTGTATAAAATATATTAATCTCCCCCAGGTAGGGCTCGAGTCCAATGCTCGGCTCGGTCCGTCCAGTAATAGATTTAATATCGGTCTCTGGTTGGTTCTCTCTCGCTGGGTGTAACAAATTCACATCAGGGAACACTACTGTCCTTCCCCTCACCACCTCTGCTATTGAGAGGCCACTCACACCATGTTCTTCTGTTCCTGCTTTAGCACTCAGCAACTTTTTGTATTTATTCATTTTTGTGTGTGTTCTGGGGACCAGCTTGGTACCTTTCACATGCTAAGCACATGCCCAACCACTGAGCTAGACCCCCAGCCCATCAGTGAATTTTTAAAAACATGAATCTGTCTCCAAGGATTCTTTTACTTTAAAAAGTTCCCATTTGCATATTATTCCTTCTAAAAAGATGATAGTATGTATTACTTGGGTAATTTTAAAGATAACAAAAACTCTTCTTGCAATTTTTGATTATAAAAGCAATTTTGCCTTTAATGAATTACATGGTGCCTACTTTGTCCCAGCCACAGTTCACTGCAAATGGAATGTGCATAACAAGCTTATTTAATCTTCATAACAACCTTATGAACATCCATTAATTATCCCAAGAATACCGGTGAGGAAACAGGGATACAAGGTTAAGGGACTTGCCCAAGGTCAGAAGATGCAGCACCACCTTCACCTTGGAAGCCAGGTTTCAAACCCAGGCAGTCTGCTTTTTTAACCACCATGCTATGCCAGCTTTCCTATAATGCATTCATAGAAAATCTGCACAGTATGGAGAAAGAAAATAACTCCCCCATAACTTCCCCTCACCCTGAAAGATCCTCTCCTGGAGTATTTCCTTTCAGTCTTATACAGACAGAAGCAAGGACCAGCTGAAGAAGAAGAAAGCTAGGAGACAGAGTTAAACCCATATCGTGCATTGTCCCAAGTTCATTTCAAAAGGCAAAAATAGTTTGTCTGCTCGTAGAGTGTATATTATAAATACGTGCTCTGGCTTTGTTTAACCTGGTTCTCACTAAAGGTGGTGGCAAGAGGCAACCCAACCAGAGCCCCACATGTTGCTTTCTCAGTGTTACTCCAAGTCTGAAGCAGACTCAGGAGGGGCCAAGCAGGATCAGAGAATCCTGTGGCTCTCATCGTTCCACTCCCACAGGGGCACAGAGGTAGAGAGCAGGGCCAGAAGGCAAGAGTATGGTACTCCTAGAACTCTGTTCAGGCACCTAAGGGACGCTTTTTACTGAAACAGGGAGCACTTCAGAGTGCCCAGGGTTGCTGGTGGTATAGCTCAGAGGCAGAGCACTTGCCTAGCACATATGAAGCCCTGGCTTCCATTCCCATCATCCTTAAAAAAGAGAGAGAAAGACAGCCCAGAGTTAGCAGCAGCAGACAAAGAAGACAATGTCACACAAGCTCTGGCCCTATCAGGTTTTAAGGGGCTTTGAGGCATACAAGGACAGGTGCAGGTTGGGTCCTAGAGATGGACTTACAAGGAGTGGGGTCGCCAACATGCAGGTGGTGGCTCGAACTGAGACACCTAGGCTAGCCCTCAATCTTGAAGGTGGTGGTGTCCATGGTGTCAGATGATTCAGGCAGATGAGGATTAAAGGCACCTGAGGGACTGTCGACATGGGAGTGACCAGAAGGGGCAGAAGCTGGGCACTAGAGGGCACAGGAGGGAGGTGTGGAAATAGCCAGGGAGAGAAGGTGCCTGTCACACCAAGCCCTGCTGTGGCGGGGTGTAGGGCCAGAGCTGGGGGCTTTCAATGGAAAGATAGATTCTTCTTTCAGTTTTATTTTAGAAGAGACCTGAACTTATTTGAATGCCAAGTTTATTCAACAGTCTATCTATGAAAGGCAAAACTCCTAGAGTAGATTTATGTCCAGCAGAAATGCTAAAAGTAGCAGAAAATGCTAAAAAACCCCCCAATAGATAGGAAGGGGGAGGCTGAGAGGGAGAAGTTGAGGCCAGAGGCATCTGGGAAGATCTTCAGCAGAGGTAGGACTGGGGCATCACCTGGAGGCTGAGAAGCCATCAGGCCACAAAGACTCACTGAGCACCTGTACAGGGCTTGACAGTGTACCCCCCAAATTCCTGTCCACCCGGAGCTCGGAATATGACCTAATTTAGAAATAGGATCTTCGCAGATGTAATTAGTCAAAATCAGTTCATCGGGTTTAGGGTGGATCCTAATCCAATGACTGGTGTCTTTATAAAAAGAGAAAGCAGGGCCAGGGATTTAGCTCAGTGGTTTTGCTGCCTGCTGCGCAAGCGCAAGGACCCGAGTTCAATCCCCGGTACCAAAAAAATAAAAAGAAATATAAAAAGAGAAAGCAGAGACACAGGCACAGCCTGTATGAGCTTGGTGGGCTGTGGGGCATGCGAGGGGGAGTATGGGAAAGGAGTGGCCTGCCAGGAGGGGTGAACAGGACAGAGGCAGGGACTGGAGCGATGTGTGCACAAGCCAAGGAACACCAAGGATTGCTGACAGCCACTAAAGCTGAGAAGCATGCAATGGCATCAGAAGGAAACCAGGAAGCAGTCAGCCCTGCCCACACTTTGATTTCCACCTGATGCCTTCCACAATTATGAGATAATACACTTCTGTGACTGAACGTCCTCCAGTTCATGGTGGTTTGTTACAGAAAGCCCTTTTCATGTGTCATACATTCTGTGCTCAGCCAGGCACTGAAGATGCCAAGGTAGATAACTCCCCACGGGGTCTGGGCTCTTGGGAAGCCATGACATCAGGGGCCACCATTAAGGGCTCCCCAGAGGAGGTGGGGCTCTGCCTGTGTCATCAGCTTTGCAGGCAGGGGAGAATGCCCAAGGCAGTGGAGTAGATGGAGCTGACCAAACTCGGTCAGTACTGGAGCAAAGGAAGGGGAAGGAGCAGAGGAGGCGAGGGGCCCCTGAGAACTTGAACTTGATCCTGAAGTGCTCTGGGCACCATGGAGGGCGGGCCCCAGAGGAGTGGCATTGTTTTAGGTTTGTTTTGTTCAGCATCTGGGAGGCCATTAGAGTGGGGAGTGCAGTGTGTGGCCTGGGAGACCTGCTGGGTGGGAAGCAAGGTTGGAGACAGCCAGGGGAAGTGCAGTGCGGTGGGGCAGGTGAGACCATGAACCAATGGGCAAGCTGGCAGGCCACAGGCTGGGAGGACTGGGAAAGGGGTGGTAGACCAGAAGCCCTGCTGGGATCTGGGCAGTCAAAGCCAGGGGAAGCCTTCTGGTGGGGGTCTGAAAAGTGGATGCTTTGGGAGATACATCTGGCAGTCAGGGCAGGGAGGCTGAGTAGAGGGGCCCCATCAAGACTCAGTCCCTAGCCGGGGATTTAGCTCAGTGGTTTCACCGCCTGCTGCTCAAGCACAAGGACCCGAGTTCGATCTCCGATACCAAAAAAAAAAAAGACTCAGTCCCTGGAGCAGGTGCAAAGGGGAAGGGACACCCAGGACACCAGCCCCTTGGCAACATCAAAGCCCAGACAGATTGTGTTCCTGCTGTCCCAGCAGAGGGCACTCCCGCCATGCCAAGGACTCCACAGGGTCATGGCCGGAGGTCAAGAGCTTGGGAAATGGACAGAGGGACAAGGGTCCATCAGGAGCTTTCAAGAAATTATAACATTTCTGAAGGAATGCAGGCCCTGGAAATAAAGAAGCGAGTTGGGTGGCCAGCACTCTATTTTGTCACCCTGCTTTGAGTCACTCCAAAGACAACACTCAGAACTGAGCACCATCACGCTGGCTCTCATTATCATTCTAGTTTTTATCATCCTGGGCTATGGGAGGCGCTAAGTGCTGGGTTAGCACCAGAAAGCTCCAAAGCCTCAGGGAGCTTGGTGGGAGAAACACAAGCCACAGCGGATGGAGGCCTCAACCCGGAGGTCTGGGAGGCCTTCCCGGAGGAAGGGCCTTCAAAGCTGACACTGGGAGGCCAACCTGGTCAACACAAGGGTCATTAGGATGGAGAGATCCAGGAAAAAAGAACAACCATGTACCTGCAAAGATCTCAAGATGCCAGGAAGACCTGGAGCTGGACTGGTGGTGGGGACTACTGTTGTCATGGTGAGGATGTACTAATTACAAATTACTTACTATTAAGTCCTAAAGATTTATGGGATTGAGCAGGTGCCTCCCTCTTACTTAGAGCAAATGCTACCCTTTCTCTTTAGGATGACAACCTTTTTTTTTTTGGTACCGGGGATCGAACTCTGGTCCTTGCACTTGCACAGCAGGTGGTGAAACCACTGAGCTAAATCCCCGGCCCTGAGAAATTCTTCTTTAGCAACTACAGACTCAAGCACCAGTGTCACACTGAGTGGTGACAGGACTGAAACAGTGATTGCCTCTGTTTAAAGTGTCCCTTACAGTGGACACAGACACAGCATCTCCTACACAGGCCCCCAGGGTTAAGCCATCCCTCTGGGAGTGAAGTGCTATCTTCCTGTGGCATTGATTTACATTTCCTCGATGACTAGTGAGGTTGAGCACCTTCTCTTGTGCTTGTGGAAAATTTGTATCAGTCCCTTGGAGAAACATTAGTTCAAGTCCTTTGCCCATTTGTAGTGGGGTATTTGTCCTTTTATTATAGAGTTTGAGGGTTTTTTTAAACAATAAAAAATTGTATTGTTTACTTCTCAAAGTAAATTATACAATTAGAGTCCCCAAACTTGTAAACTAAGTATTCTGACACAAATGCACAAAATTAAGTTGGCAATATTAAAGGAAGGTCACGTGTATTTTGAGATATGTAGTGTTTGATAGGAGGCAAACTTTAGTCTTGACTCAAAAGCAGGCAGCAGTTGAGCAGTTCTGTTTTGGCCATCAGAAAAGAAAACTGCCCACAAAACTCCCAAATCAATTAGATGAACAAAGCATTCCCCTTTTTATATGAGGCTTCCTAGAGCACACAGGAAATCTGGGCCTTTGGGCCCACCCCATCTGGACTAGGGAGGAAGAATCAGTCCTTGTGTGAAGTATTTGTCATTGTCACATACGCTCGTGTCTCAGGAAAACAATCAGGATTAGTTAGAAGCAAGATGATTGTACCTCATTGGTAAAAGGCTTGGGATAGTTTGATCTCATGGCTTTGCCTACTGTTCACATATATCCCACTGTCTCCACCCCAGCTGAAAGTTGTTTGTGTGTGTTCTATGGCAATTGTTTCCAAAATGCATAATTTAATATGAAGAAAAGTAAGTTGCTATCTCTTTACCACCAGTGACATGGGTCACAGAATTCCACTCCCCACACACATAATCACACTGACATTCTTGGAGCATGGAGGGCTGCAATCACATGTACAAAGTGTAGAGTGAAAAAATATTCCATTGTGCACCAGCTGCCTGAGGAAAAGCTTTGGAGGATTCCAGGAGGCGAGGGGAAGTCTTCCAGTTGTACAGCTTCGCTCTGGATGTGCTCTGTTTGCTGCCACAAAAACTGGTAGGCTTTAAAAAGCCACAATGTGAATCACGTGTAACTTCTGGGTCCACCATGATGATTCTTCAGTATCCTTTGCCAAGTCCAAGCTTTGCAGCAGGCAGTCCAGACACCTGTCACCGGATGCGGGGAATGACACCTCACAGTGGAATGGGCACCAGCAGGCAGAGGGCAGAAGCAGTCTTAAGAGACAGTACTGGGGCACAAATAAAGGCCAGTGCCACAACACAAATGGCGGCCAGGAACTCCATATGTTGAGCTAGGTCTCATAATACAGGGAACATCCCATCTTCACCCATTACAGCGGATCAGCAGCCTCCACAGGTGGGTCCTTCAGGAGACAGGAAGTAGAGCGAGGGTCCGTGGCCGAGTGCATTATAGGGATATAAACATTGTCCATGTTTGGCATGACAAAAACTTTCTGAAACTCTTGCTCTAGTTTCTTCTCTATCCAGTCTGTCACATGAACTAAAGTCACTTCTCTCTCTCCAAGTTTTGGGCAAGCTTTCAGCTCTGCATGTGGTGGCTTCCGGAAGCCATACCATATGCGGTCAGTTGGAGGTGGAGGAATGTTGACCGTCAGGGTTCCTCGACATTCTTGTACTTCAACAGTTAGCAGCAGGGGCGTATTGGAGACTTTTTCAATCTTCTTTTTAATAAACTCTGTCTCTGTTGCTTTTTGGAAATATTTTGATTTGGTAATTTTATCAACAAACCTCATAATTTTACTTGTTCGATGGCCTCCAACATACCCTTTAGCCCCTGGGAACAACTGTTGGTCTCCTGCACTGGGCTCTGGTGCATCATCTTCATCAGAGGAGCCGGCACTGGAGGATTCCTCATCACTGTCAGCAAGACAGTACACCCAGGGCCTGCAACTCTCTTTGCCAATTTCTCCAACCTTCAGGGCTTCAACAAGAGGCTCTTTACCTAGTTTGGCCAAATTCATTTTGGTCTCAAGAGTCATCAGAAAGGATCCATTGTAGGACATTTCTAAGTCGATCCAGAGTCCCTGAGGGGTCGAAGTCCACAACTGGGACTCATTCTGCCCTGCTGACACACCTTGGTGATCGACATAAGGCTTGAAGGCCTGAAGGATTTTTGGCACAGCCACTCCCATGTCAAGTTCTGTCGGACTTAACTCATTCATAAAGTAAAGGAGCTTTATTTTGCTAAGTTTCGTCTGGATTTTCTCTGACACCAAATCAGACCAGCACTTCTCACCTAAGAAGTCCCAAAATATCCTTCCAAGCAAGGCATTCACCCAAGCTTCCTGTTTTTCCTGGCAACATTTTCCCCAGCAGTGGGGCTGCTTTCCACACTCTGCATGGGGCTCCTGTGGGGACTTTGGCTTTCCAGGGGCACACACCTGTCCATGTACACACTGTAGTCTAGCAGCATCTTCTGCCACGCACTGCCCACCAGCTCCCTTTGCTTTGGCTATGTCATGATCTCCTCCACACTGCTTTTGCTGCTGCTGCAGCTGTGGGTCAGGTGCCTGGAAGGACTGCTGTGTCTGCTGTGGGTGGGCAAAGGCCCTGGTTTACTTCCAGAGACACAAGGTGACTTCTTGAGTTCTGACTTCAGCTTAGATGCCAGAATAAATCTCCTAAACCACTCCTCTTTTTCTCTGCCTATTCTCAGTCGTAGAATATTTTATTTAAAACTTACTGTTCGAACTTTCAAATACAACACATGTGGCAAAGAACAACAGTTAATCCACAACATCTGCCACAATTCTTTGAACTGCCCTCTCCATATAATGTGAGATGCTACAATTTCTTACATTCACGGGATTCTTAAAGGCAGCAATGTCAGTTTTCTACCTTGAAAAAGTTCTGTTAATGTTCAGAAATTGCTTAAAATAATTTTTAGTATTCTACTGCTGCTCACATTAGTGACATAATTCAATATATTATATTGGGGGGGTAGTACTGGGAATCGAACTCAGGACCTTGCGCTTGCGAGGGAGGCGGCAGAACCACTGAGCTAAATCCCCAGCCCTCAATATATTATTAATAACTTTCAATTCCCAAGTCTAAGTTAAACTGATCTTTGACCTACACAAGCATTTTCCTAAATTAGCATACTTAGCTACTTTTCTCAAAAGTATTTCCATTCTGAAATAACTTTTTGTAAGATACCATAGTTTCATATTTTATTCCTAACAGACCTCATGCCATACTTTTCTTTTCTCAAAATATATTTGATATAGTCTGTGCAAAATGTTAAGTTCTGTATAGTTAAGTTCTGTTAAGTTCTTTTTCATTTTGAAAAAGTTTATAAAATATAATTCCTAAAAACAACTTCCACATTAGGCAATAGAGGAAGAAAAAAACATATCAGACAAAGCCTAATTTTTCACATGAGAAACTAAGTATGTTCTTAAAGCTCCAGTAATGCGTTCCTTGAAAACCTCAGAATGCACTTTGGTCATTGTTAAACACAAGAGGTCTCTGCCTATTCTTCCAAACAGATAAAGTATTTGATCTCGGTTGACAGATTTCATTCCCTCTTGAGGGTGGGGTGGCTTCTTAGGGTCCTCATTTCCCAGCTTTCTCTTAGCTGGTGGCTTCTCTTCAGAGGTCTCCTTATCAGTCTGAGCCTTAGACATAAAGTCATCTTGTCAACCAAGCTCAATTCAAATGGGGTACTTTTTATTCTAGATTCATTTTCGAGCCAAACTTTTAGGTACAAGATAAACTTTGCTGTCAGAAAGGTCATAGATTTTCTAGCTGATATAGGAGACGTCTGGCTTCATTTCACTGTAGCTCACCCTCCTGGATATGTTTTTATTGGGCTTTGAAAGCCTTAAGGTTCCACCCTCAAGTTGAACAAAAATTGAGTGTGTCAAAGTCCCAGGGTAAGTTTCTAGATCATAGTTGTAGACCTCATTCATCCATCCTTTCAGTATTTCAGGTTCTTTGATGTCCAAAGGTCTCATATTCCAATGTTGCAGATGTTTATGTGACTTGTAATATTTATGAGCACTTGGTGGTATAAAAAAGCAAATTATGCAAACCGCAGTCGTGAATCCAAGGCCAACTCCCAGACAGAGTCCGCTCACATAGTGGGGGAGGGGGAGGATGAGGTACACATAGACACACATTATAAAGATGCCCAAAGTCTTCATGGGTAATTCTGGGTGCTGCATGGCCAAGTCCTCTTCCTCTTCACTGTCAAGAACCGTGCCATCCTCCAAGAGCACCTCTGGCTTCAGAGGGACATCAGGGGGCTTATCAACTCTACCCTCACCCTCTGTTTCCAGGTCAAAGTCTTCCATGTACAGTTCACAAAACTCTTCATCTTCTTTGCTCACTAAGGCAGACAAAGAGCATTTCTCTAGGACAAGAGAGCTTGTCTTCATGCCTAAATCCTTTAGGCTGCTTGCCTGGGAAACTTTAGTTTCCACCTCTTTCACAGGCTCTTCGTTGGACTTTGGGTGGTCACTCCTGGGGACACTGCAGTCACTGCTAGAGCCATCCCCCTCAGAGTCACACTCCTCTTCCTTGATGCTATAGTTGTTATTGCTTTCCGAATGCCCGTTCAAGCTGGACAGGTTGGAGTTCTGAAGCACTTGAAGATAAGGCTTTGGGCCCATGGCTGATCCTTTCTTCCCCTATAATTTTACTAAGGAGCTGAAAAGGCTCATATATGACTTCTGAAAGGCATCCTTTAGTGTCTTTGATTTTTGCCTCCATTTCGGGCACTTTAAAAAAGGAGCAAGTATCAGAGGAAGAAGTCAGAGGGGAAGAAGGTGGAGTTTTAGAATCTCCACCTGTATTTCCTGGCTGTGTGAACTGCTTGAACGGGTGTAAATTCAGTTTGGAGTCCGGTGGCTTATAGGACACAATATCCGACTCCTGCCTGGAAGTGTTGGTAGACAGAGACTTGACTAATGTCTTCATCAAGTGCCTGTGCCTCGGCGGGTATGGGGATTCTTTTGGCTCCACCTCAATTGACAGGGACTTCACCAGGGTCATGAAGGGCTTAGCGCTGGAGAGAGCAGAGGATGAGGCACTGGAGGAGAGGAGAGGAGACGTGGAAGGAGAGGACAATGGAGAAGAGGAGCTGGTTTTCTGCTCAGAAAGGGATGACACACTGGGAGAGCTAGCTAAGGGCCCTGATGAAGATGACCCTGGAGACAGAGCCAATGGCACTGTACTTAATACTTGAGCTGCTGGAGGAGGGGATTCCAACAACTTTACAGTGTTGGGATACGGACAGTCCATCTGCCACTATGGGTGAGGCGGCAGGGCCCGCAGGGTCATGGCCACCCTGGGGTTCAAGATAGAGGACTTCCTTGGCTTCAAGCCCTGTTACAATGCTTTGGTCATCCAGCCCCTCCTCCAGGTATTCCCTGAACTCCTCCTCTTCTTCCTCCTCCTCCTCCCCGGATGCTGAGAAGTGAATGGCGGTGTCTCAGGACACAGACCTCTGCACGTGCACTTTGGGGGCTGATGGTTTTGGCATGTCAATGGTTTTCTCGGCATGGCGACCATTCAGACTTGTCATTTCTGGCTTCACAAGGGCTCAGGCTCTGTGATGGGGCAGGGATGTAGATCAGCGGCACTGTGCCTGCCTGACAAGCACAAGGTCTTGAGTTTGATTCCTGCGGGGGAGGGAGGGAGGACTCCAGTATCAAATGCTGCCCATCCCCGGACTCGCTGGCTGCCTCATCGTACAGTGCCAGCGCCCATGTTCCACTGCTGTGGCTCTGGCTCAGGCTTTGGGCTTCAGGCTCAGGCCACAGTTCTGCAGCCCATCTGCCCCCAGGCACCGGCTGCCCTTTTATTTCGAGGCAGGCGCTAGAACCACTGAGCTAAATCCCCAGCCATATTTATTATATTCTTGATACAAATTCCTTAACAGAAATATGATTTGCCTGGGCTACATAGTGAGTTCAAGGCCCTGTCTTAAAACAAACAAACAAACAAACATTAGTATGTGCACATAACATATCTTAATGTTTTTTTACTTCCCTTCCCCTCTTCTCCCTCCATCATTAGATCCCTTTTCCATTTGCAAAAGTTCTGTTCACTTTCTTGATGGTGTCTTTTGGAAACACAATCTGAGTAATTTTGAAGGAGTTCAGTTTATGTTTTTTTCCACAAGCATTTGTGCTTTTAGTGTGCTATTTAAAAATCCACATTCATGAAAAGGCCTATATTTTCCTCCTCCTCCTCCTCCTCCTCCTCCTCCTCCTCCTCCTCCTCCTCCTCTTCTTCTTCTTCTTCTTCTTTTTTGGTCCCTAGGATCGATCTCAGGACCTAGCTCTTGCCAGGCAGGCACCGACACCACTGAGCTAAAGCCCCAGCCCTATTTTTTTAAATTGTTTTTTGTGGGTTTTTTGGTACCAGGGATCAAACTCAGGTCCTTGCACTTGCAAGGCAAGTGACGGAACCACTGAGCTAAATCCCCTGCCCAATTTTTTTAATTTTTGAGACAGGGTCTCACTACTTAGTGAGTTCTGGCCCTGAACTCACTATGTAGCCCAGGCTGGCCTCAAACTTGAGGCAATCTTCCTGCCTCAGCCTCTTGAGTGCTGAGATTATAGGTTTGCACCACCAGGCCCAGCACCTATATTTTCTTCTAAGAGCATTCAAGTAGCCCTTCTTTGGCAGTTTCATATTTATTGTGGACAATTCAAAGGAGAGATTCAACCTCAGTCTCTTATGTGGATGTCCAGTTGTTCCTATTCTTTCCATGTTGAATGGTCTCATTGCCCTGTGGGCAATCAGTTGACTATAAATGTAAGAGGTACATCTCGGATATGGCCTACCCATCCAGCTTCTAGCCTTCTGCCACTACTGCACTGTCTTGATGAGAGTAATTGTGTAGTAACTGGATACATTTTAAATGTTATATTTAAAATACAAGGGCTGGCTACCTGAAGAAGTCCCTAAAAGTCTTACAGTTCAGAGGGATCCAAGCAGAAGTGGCAGGCAACCTCTGACCTGTTCAGCCGGTCACAGATGTCTGCCTGGGGTCCTGTGGGTACAGCCTTCAAAGCTCTAGGTTTTCACAGGAAGGACCCCCGTGTAGCTAAAGCCAATTTAAAAAGGGATCCTAGACTTGGCCTCTGACCCTACCACATCCCATACTCCAATTTCACACCCACCCACCCCCGTTCTGTCCTCTCCTCCCATCTCTCCTCTCTCTTTCTCACTAGGGATTAAACCCAGGGCCTTGGCACATAGCTACATCCCCAAGCCTTTTTTATTTTTGAAGTGTGAGCGCTTGGGGATCTCTGGACAGACCATCAACCAGGTGAGTAGAAGCAAAAATCGGCTTCATTGCCAGTGGCTTCAAGGGATTCAAATCACCTTGAAAGCGTCAAACAGAAGTTTACTTTCATTTTTAAACCTTTATGTTTCTATGGGAAGGGAAGACAACAACTGTAATCGCTAGGAAAACAGCCATCAATCTAAACATAATTACATAAGCAAAGGGGCAATGAAGGGGGGAGCAGGAGGTTTGTCAGGGTTTTTTGAGATTGCTTTGCTTTAGTGAGCTTGCATTACAGTACTGACTATAGTTACAATATATCTTTCTTAGGTACACAGTTAACCCATACTTGCCCATTTTTATGCTGAGGGACAGTTTTCGCCCTGATTCCCCTCTCTGAGGCTCTGATTGAAGACTCTCATGTTCCATACCGACCTCTCATCATCAAAATCTGTCTGTATGAACTCTTCCATAGACTGATATCCTTTACCCCATAAGACCTTGGAGGTTATTTTTTGGTCTATAATGGTCTCTATCGTGGTGTTTAGAGCCCTCATTGCTATTAGGTATCAAGCAAGGGGTAAGCAAGCAAATTCCAATAATAGTGATAAACCTGTCTATCACTGTCTTAAATCCCCCTAGAGCTGAGAACTATCTTCTAAACATTGTTTTGACATTCTATCCTTTCCAGGTCTGGACTGGTACATGAGCTGACTCTTGCCCATTTTTAAGTGTACAGGGAGAATCCCAACAGCTCTCCTTAGTGCAGAGGCAGAAGGAAGAGCACAGCTCCCTGCCCAATTCTAGGGAAGTTGGGCATACACCCTGTTTCCACATATCCAATATAATCCTTTAGGGGCTGACAGTGGATGGAGGTTAATCTCGGTTTCATTTCTCCACCACTGTGTGCTCTTTTTTAGCCTCATTATAGAACCTTTGTCCTAAGCAAGTCAGTTCTCCAACTTGAGCCTGGAACTCTCTTCCCTTTTGAGTAAGGCTTCACCTCCCAATGATGCTTGTCTTAAGGATCCATGGGTGGCTTCCTTCTAAGGAGGTTTGTTTTTTTTTTTCTATTTTCTCTTGAGGTTAAGGCCTTTTTCTCAGTGGGAACCCATTCTCTTACCTCCCATGGCCATTGATCTCCCATCAGAGTTCCTCCACACACATAGCATGAGGTGACATTTAGTGAGTGGGCTACGTTTTCTACTAGACCCATGAATAGGTTTTGGGTCACTGCAGGAATTTGTGGCAGAGGTTGGCACATCTCTTTAGTACGTTGTGTGTTTTTTTGGTGCCAGGGATTGAATTCGGGACCTTGTGCTTTTGTGAGGCAGGCACTGGAACTACTGAGCTAAATCTCCAGCCCCTGGACCATCTCTTTATAAAAGGAATGAAAGACTCAGAAACTGGAGGTGGCTGGGGCAAAAGTATGCCTCCTGATACAGATCAGTACCTCTGGGTCATAACCTCTCCCATTTATCCATAGTGCAAAGTCATTGCCCTCCGCCCATTTTTGGTCCTGGGGGTCTGTGATGTTGATAGTGACTGGATTACATGTTCCATGCCCACAAGGGGTTAGGGGCCTTTGCTTTTTTAAAGGAGATCCCATCTTCCAGGTGGCCCATTTTACACAAGACCAATAGGGGCAACCATTGGTTGGTGGATCTCTACAACAATCCCATGGGTTATTTTCCCAGACACACATATACTTGTTATTACTGCTAAATTCTCTTTCCCAATGTATGACCCCACATGATGTGAAAGGAAACTGGATTGCCCCATACCTAGGGGGAAACATTTGATTAGCTTTAAAGGTGAAATTGATAGCTGCACAGGCATCAAAAATAAAATCACTGGGGGCCAGGGATTTAGCTCAGTGGTTCCACCGCCTGCCTCGCAAGCTAAGGACCCAAGTTCAATCCCCGGTACCAAAAAACAAAACAAAACAAAATAAAATCATTGGTTCCCCAGGCCTTAATCTTATGGTTTTGTTTATCGATGGTCCTAATTTGTCTCTGATGTGAGACACAGTCAGTATTTCAAACTCCCAAGTGGTTCCTATCTCTGAGTTAAAGCAAATGGGCAGGGTACCATCCTTAGGCTTACAGATCTTACATGTCATTAAATTATGGGTGCAGGTTCCTATGATCTCTCTTTTACAAGCATAGTAAGTATGGAAAAGCAAAACATTCATAACAGAAATTTCTCTCAGAGTGACACGCAGGCAGGGGTCACAGTTGTTGGTTTCCTCTGTGGGAATTACTCTCTTGAGTGTCACTGCTGGAGTAGAGGGGATGAGACCCCCTAGTAAAAGCAACCAATACAGGTAAAACATCCTACCCACAAGAGGAGGGCGAGGGCTAACAGACATAAAGAAATCAGAATACAGGCTGCCCGGACATGGAGCGAGAGGGTGAGAGAGCCAGAGATGCTATCCGCTTCCATCCATCGCACAGACCCTGCTGGAGCCGCTGCCGCTATGGATGATCAGGAGGATCTGGTGTACCAGGCGAAGCTGGCTGAGCAGGCTGAGCGATATGATGAAATGGTTGAATCAATGAAGAAAGTAGCAGGAATGGATGTGGAGCTGACAGTTGAAAAAAGAAACCTCCTATCTGTTGCATATAAAAATGTGACTGGAGCTAGAAGAGCCTCCTGGAGAATAAACAGCAGCATTGAACAGAAAGAAGAACACAAGGGAGGAGAAGACAAACTAAAAATGATTCGAGAATATCGGCAAATGGTTGAGACTGAGCTAAAGTTAATCTGTTGTGACATTCTGGATGTACCGGACAAACACCTCATTCCAGCAGCTAACACTGGCGAGTCCAAGGTTTTTTATTATAAAATGAAAGGGGACTACCACAGGTATCTGGCTGAATTTGCCACAGGAAATGACAGGAAGGAGGCTGCAGAGAACAGCCTGGTGGCTTATAAAGCTGCTAGTGATAGTGCAATGACAGAACTTCCACCAACGCATCCCATCTGCTTAGGTCTTGCTCTCAACTTTTCCGTATTCTACTATGAAATTCTTAATTCCCCTGACCATGCCTGCAGGTTGGCAAAAGCAGCTTTTAATGATGCAATTGCAGAACTGGATACACTGAGTGAGGAAAGCTATAAGGACTCTACACTTATCGTGCAATTGTTACATGATAATCTGACACTATGGACTTCAGACATGCAGGGTGACAGTGAAGAGCAGAATAAAGCAGCACTGCAGAATGTGGAAGATGAAAATCAGTGAGACATAAAAGCCAACAAGAGAAACCATCTCTGACCACCCTACTCCTCCCCATCTCACCCCTTGGAGATTCCCCATCATCACTGAGAACCACCAAATCTGACTTTTACATTTGGTCTCAGAATTTAGGTTCCTGCCCTGTTGTTTTCTTTTTCTTTTTTTTTTTTTTTTTAACAGTTTTCAAAAGTTCTTAAAGGCAAGAGTGAATTTCTGTGAATTTTACTGGACCCAGCTATTAGGTTCTTTAAGACACTAACAGGACTGCATAGAAGCTTTTTCAACATTACTGTATTGTCTGCATGCCAGATGTGGCAAGATCACCATTAGAAATGGAAATTACATTTGAAAGCCATTAGACTTCTAGGTGATGCATCTAAGAGAGAGAGTGATCACACTGTAAAGACATATGTGGTATCATTTTTCCCTTTTCTAATTGTTTAAATTACATTTTATACCAATGTTTAAACTTAATTGGGTATTAGCTTGAGGTGGTTAAAGTTTATTTTGGGGGGAGTTTGTTCCAATGGTTTTGCTGTAGAAAGTGTTTCAAACTCTGCTGAAATGTTGCTGAAAAGCATGGTGCTGGTAACAGTTCAACAGTGCGTGGCTGCTCATTCTTGCCTACTTTACTCTCTCTGAAGCAGGTTAGCATTGAAGGTGTTATCGAAAAGCCTGCATGCATGTTCAGTTCTTTGTTTCTTCTCCCCCTCCCTCTGCCCTCCCCCCCTTTTGCTTGCTCACCCTCTTTTGTTCAGTATGTGTAACTTGAAGCTAATTTGTACTACTGGATATCTGACTGGAGCCACAGATGCAGAATCTGTATTGTTCTTACTGAAACACAGCATGGAATTAACATTAAACTTAAATAAAACAAACCTAAATTAAAAATGCCAAAAAAGAAATCAGAATACAGCTAAAAGCAAGGGATGACTGTTCATCACAGGTAGGAACAAAGGTATGTAGTCCTGTCCTTAGCGGTGTCCTCAGACTTCCGCCATCTGTAGACTAGTCAGCCCCTGAAGTGACTAGAGAAGGGCTGATATCTTCTGCTGGCATTTGTGTGGCTTCCCTCCAAGTCAAGATGATCTTTAAAAAAAAATTAAAATTCAAAACTTCAAAAAAAAAGAAGATGATCTTAGGGCAAGGGATTTAGCTCAGTGGTTTTGCCACCTGCTTTGAAAACTCAAGGACTCAAGTTTGATCTCCGGTACAAAAAAAAAAAAAAAAGATGATCTTAGTGTCATGATGAGGGTCTCTGGAACACCTCCACTATGATGTCACAGCCTTCTTTACCCAACTATGGTGGATCCACAGGGGGACTCCTTCCACTTAGACTGCTGTCGGGGTAGTCAAAATGACTGTTAGTGGACCCTTCCATTTGGGTTTAAGGCTGTTTTGTCTCCAGTCCTTTACACAAATTGAATCTCCCAGAGAGAAGTGGTGGAATGGACTAGAAATGCTAATCGGGGCTCTTTCTAAGGCCCAAGAGGCTATCTTTTGGGAGACTTTTCCTAGCTCAATCAATTATCTTTCTAAGGTAGCATTTCCTAATGTTCCTATAGGGTGTGCTGGTCCTCTCAAGCAGGGAGAGGCCTGACAAACAGAAGCTCATAGGGTGAATAGCCTGTTTTCTTGTGGGGAGTGCAATGTACGCAGAGAAGCACAATGGATAAGGCCTGGACCCAGGTGAGCCCAGTCTCTTAGCAAAGTTTTCCTAACCCCTCTTTTAGGGTACTATTCATCCTCTCTACCTTTCCTGAGCTCTGGGACCAATAAGCTACATGTAAATTCCAACTAATCCCTAATGCCTTTGCCACCCCCTTGGACCACAGCTGCCACAAAAGCAGGACCGTTGTCTGATCTTATGCGCAGTAGAAACCCATAGACATCTAAGGCTGAATCATCTGGATGGCCCTCAGGATGGGGTGGAGGAGCCAGGGATTAAGCTGGGCCAGGGATTTAGCTCAGTGTTGCCACTGCCTGCCTTGCAAGTGCAAGGTCCTGAGTTCGATCTCTGGTACCAAATTTTTAAAAAGAGGTGGAACTTTGGCAGGTCTTTATCTGTTTGGAAGGGCCCTTGTGGCAACCAGAACTCAGGAAAGGGGTTCCCTCAATCAAGAGGGTGGACAAAGAACTAGTTATAACTCTGAGTCTACATAAGAGAACTGATTGCTCACTTCAGCACACATATATTGATATACTGAACATAGATACATAGAACATGATACGCAGATACATATACTGATACACAGAACTGGTCTGGGTGGCTGGGGCTTTCTATCATAACCTGATAACCTGTCATATTTTTTGGACTAAAGTTTTTTTTAATGAGCTTTAAGGGGGCCATCTAACCTGATTGGCCATTCTATCTCATAAAGGGTTTTAAGTTTCCCTGGAGTAAGTTTCTGACCATAATCTCCAGTAAGTCCCTTCTTAAAGTGTATTTACTATGGTTCCCACCCATAGATTTTCCTCCCACAGAAATTAATGACAAACAAGACACCAGTTGCTTTGTCTGTCATTGGCCAGTCTCCTCACGGAGATATTTCAGGTTCCTCTTAGCATTGGCAGGCCAGTGATCCTGGCTGTCACCACAGTGTTGCCCTAAGCCATATGAGGTAGCCCTAGAACAGCAGTTTGGGACTCCCCACTTTCTTCGGCCCTGTGCACCCCAAATGGAGTCAGGAATGTGACGTCCATCTCATTCATACACAAACATTCACAGATTCAACCAAACAAATACTCCCACCCACCAACAGCAGCAGCCAACCCTGCCTTCTGGCAGCCTAAAGAGTTCTGGTCTCACTCCACCCTGGCAGTTACTCTGGGAACACAGGGGCTGATCATTCCTCTTTTGGAGACTCCTTCTTGGATCTCCTCCTCAAAGTGGGGACCCTTAATCTTATGGTGATTCAGATGTCTGCCAAATGTTGCTTGGTCCCCTCCATGTGAGCCCTCGTCAGGCAGCCAGCCAGGGTGCCTCAGGCAGTCATACAGGGAGACTCCCTCACAACAGAAAACACTGCCAACACATGTTCAGCAGGGGCTCGAAGCCCAGCTGGCCAGCTCTCTGCTTCACCTGGCGAGAGGCAATCAGCCACAGATGACTGTACTGGACCCCAAAACCTCCTAGCTGGCTTCCCAAATGAAGCGTGACCACTTGTGGGTCTCTGGACAGATCATCAACCACATGAGTAAAAGCAAAAATTGGCTTTATTGCCGGCAGCTTCAAGGGATTCAAATCACCTCAAAAACATCAAACAGAAGTTTACTCTCATTTTTATACCTTTATGTTTCTATGGGTGGAGGAGACAACAACCGTAATCACTGGGGAAACAGCTATCAATCTAAACATAATTACATAAGCAAAGGGGCAACGAAGGGGGGAACAGGAGGTTTGGCAGGACTTTCTGAGATTGATTTGCTCTCCTGAGTTTGCATTACAATAGTGACTACAGGTATAATATATCTTTCTCAGAAAGCATAGTTACACAGTTAACCCATAGTTGCCCACTTTTTTTTTTTTTTGGTACTGGGGATTGAACTCGGGTCCTTGCGCTTGTGCAGCAGGTGGCAAAATCACTGAGCTAAATCCCCAGCCCAGTTGCCCACTTTTATACCAGGAGATAGTTTTTGCCCTCATTTTGAGACAGAGTCTCACCAAATCACAAGTTGCCAAAGCTAGTCTCAAACTTCTGATCCTTCTGCATGCCTTTGCCCCCAAAGTGCTGGGATTACAGATGTGCACCAGACCAGACAGGAATAGTGTCTTAAGGATGCCTTTCTCACTCCCAGTCTTGGGACCCTAGAGCCAGGATCAGGGAAATGGAAAAGCCAGAGACTATGTATCTGAACTATACAGATTACATGCTAACAACATACAAAGGCACCTGTGGGGCCATGTCAGGGGCTGGCCAGTCAGCAGGATGGTCATTGTCACCCAGGTCTCTCACCACACACCCTGGAACCATCATGAGACTAGGCCTGCTTCCCTTACCCCATCCAAGCTCGTTAGGTGGTGGGTCCCCTGCCAAGGCTCTTGGTCTGTGTGTGTCTCTCCAACACACACACACACACACACACACACACACACACACACACCTTGGCAGAAGCTGATGGGCCTCTGTGTGGGGCCTCAGGAGCTGGTGAATGGGCTTCGGGTCCCTGCTGCCACCAAAGTGTCCCTCTCACCAGTCCTGCTAGAGTTGTCACTGCCCCCTGCCATGGGCTTCCAGGGTCCCTTCCCACCTGTTGAGGCCTTGGCAGTGGAGAGGACCCAGAAGTCTTTCCCATTCTGGAGCAGACCCAGGCCTGGCTTCCAAAGCCTGTGGTAATAAGGGATCCCCAAACCTGACAAGGCAGCTCCTGAGACTCTCTGACCTCCAGAGCCCACCCGGAGATCTGTCCAGGGAAGAATGGGAAAGAAGAGTAGAGTCCAGATCCCTGCACCCTGGGGTCCAGGAGCAAGTGCCTGCCCCGTGTGGAACTGGGGAGGGAAAGAGACCTCAGGGCCTTCTTGGTGCCCATCCTTTTGCTGGTGGCTTTCAGAGCCTGCCCTTGGGTTCCCTCCACTAAAGGAGAGTGAGGAAGTCAAGGAGGTCACCCTCCCACACACACTGTGGACACCAGATGTCCCTAGTCAGCTAGCTGAGAGCATCACTTACAGGAAGTAAGAGCCGAGTCACTGTCCTGTCTCCTCCTTGCCCCAGACATGTACCAGGCAGGGCCCATGACTTGTGGTTCCCAGCATGAAGGAAAGACCACTTCCCACCAGCCCTACTACTTCTCTGCCCTACTTGAGTCTTCTGGAATGAACCAGCCTCTCAGAAGCCTAGTCATGCGTGGTCCCAGGGAACACAGGTGGGTGACATTGACATTACATTTTGTGCTCAGCTAGAGGAATACCTGGCCCCTGGCCCAAATGTAGACAGGGCAGGATGACAAAGGAATGGGCCTCTCCAATGTGGTGTGAAGGCCACTACTAAGGGAGTAATTGGGACGGGGTCCTAGTCCAGCCTGGGTGTGCTGCAAGGGATGAATTTTTTTCTTTCTTTCTTTCTTTCTTTCTTTCTTTCTTTCTTTCTTCTGTCTGTCTGTCTGTCTGTCTGTCTTTCTTTTTTGTTTTGTTTTTGAGACAAGGTATTCCTATGTAGTCCAGGCTGGTCTTGAACTTGTGGTGATCCTCCTGCCTCAGCCTCCTGAGTACTGGGATTACAGGTGTGTGCCACCATACCCGGCTGCAAGGGATGAATCTTGAAGGACCACTTGGACTTCTCTCTGGCTAAGCATTTCAGAGCCACAGCAGCTATGGTCCTGAGGAGGGACCAGGTGTTCGAGGAAGGAAGCTGGAGGACCAACTGGACATAAACGTTCTGTGTGTGACCTGGGATTTCTGGGAATGTGGGAGAGGAATGTCCCTTCATGGAAAGTCCAGTTTGTGGTGGAGGAGTGGGGTTCCAGAGAGAAGTTGGGCGTCCTCAGAGCACAGATGCAGAGACAACTAAGGTCCTAAGGTCTGTCTGACTCTGATTATCCCTGAGGCTCTGGCCAGGTATCCCAAGACCTATTGAGGCCTGGACAGAGGGATGCTGGGAAGAGCTGGGCCCACGCACTGAGAGGCTCTGGGAAGATGAGCTACAGAGTAAAGGTCACAGGAACCTGGGCAAAGTCCCCTAAAAAGACTGTCAGCAAAGTGGCTGTTGAAAAAGGCAGTAAAGGAGGCTTCTGTACTGAGGAGACAGGACAAAGAAAAGGGAAGAACCAGAACAGGTCAGTGGACAGAGGGGAGTAGGAAGGGCAGGGGGAAGCCAGGGAGGCTGGGAGGGCCTGGGGAAAGTAGCAAGTGTGGAGGCTGAGGAGATGGTCAGGCCATGGAGAAGGATGTGGAAATAGGACATGGTGGCAACACAGAGGATCCAGCAGTGCCTGTGGGCTTTCTATTTGCTGAGGAAAGAGCCTGTACTTCAGTTAAGCCAACAGGCACCAAGAGCTGGGGTTTCTATAACCCCTTCCCTTTAGCCCAGGACCCAAGAAGATCCACAGAAACTCTGGAAACTACCGGAAATATGAAACTACCTTTTCCTCCCAAGCCCTCCACTCCTGCCCCCTGCCTCCCACAGCCAGGAGTCTGAGTATGACTGAGGTTTGAGAGGTGCAAGAGGCCATGGAGGGGGAGGTGAGCCAGGTCTTGATGGGACTGGATAAAGCTCAGAATTTGGGGTGGGGACCTCGGGACTGCAGAGGCTTCCATGGGAGGGGGCGTGGCCTGGGGTGGTGCTGGACTGAGGTATGCCAGGCTGCACCTTCCGGAGCCAGAGACGTGAAGGGAACGTGGGGTGTGTGAGTGTGGCTATGTGTGCCTGTGGGTTTCTGGAGCATATGGGTCTCTGGGCTTGTTTGCAGGTGTTTATGTAAGTGTATATCTGCGTAGGCGTGCAGTGTGTGTCTCTGTGTGTAACGGTGTATGACTGTCATGTGTTTGTGTATCTACTTGTGTGACTATGTATGTGTGCATCAGTAGTGACTGTGCATGTCTGTGTGTCTACATGTCAGTGAGGTATGTATCTTCGTGTGCCTGTGTCTCCGGATTTTTCTGTGTGTATCTGTGTAACTATGTGCCTTCATATGCATTTGTGCACCTGTGAGAGACTACATATGACCTCATGACTGTGTGCCCCTGCACGGCTCTGTGAGTGTGACCGGATGCTTGGAAAAGCCCATGCAGGTGGCAAGTATTAGTCAGCATGATTGTGGCACTAGATTCTTGAACTTCCTGTGAAAGGAGTGTTGTAGGGTGATTTCAAAGGGCCTTTGAATGAGCCCCAAGCCTTATCTTTAAAGCTGTGGGTCAAGTGTTAAGCTGGTATATGTGAGCTCCTTGGCGACATTCTGTCCTGGTCTCCTCACGTTGGCCTCTGCAACAGTGCTGACAGTAAACTTGGATTGTTTGTGTGACATTGCAAATGACTGTACTGGTATGCCAGAAGCTAGGTCATAAATGTTTGGAAATGTATCCCGGGTTCCTTTGAGGACGTTGGGAGGGACTTCACTGACCCTAAAGGTCTGCACCATTCTCTGATCAGTTAATGAGTGGTCCAAGAGGCCCCACCGGCTGACTGCCAGGTGCTGTAAAAACGGAAAAGAATTCCACCCACCTGCTTGATGTCATTGCTCATTGCTCACCCCACCCCTTGCTCCCCTCCCTGTAACCTCCTACCAGGCTATCTTTGGGAAGTGGGTAAAAGGGGAGACATCAGGCCAATGTATGGACCGCTGGCCACCTCCTAGGGAGTGGTGCCCCTCTGTGATACCTGTGCTGGGGCATGAGGAAGAGACAGTTCCAGCCACCCAGAGAAGGTGGCAGGTGGACCAAGGGAGGGCTGACAGCCTGCCAAGAACTGCGCTCCATTGTGTTTCCTCCCTAGGCAGTGGTCACTAAGTGACCTCAAGGCTTGGTGGAGCCAGTAGCAGAGGATGCCCCGGGCCCTAGAGCACGCAGATGGCAGGTGGTCCTGGATGGTACTTCTGGCCTCCATGGTGACCCAGGGCCTCACTGCAAGCTTCCCCATCTGCACTGGGGTCTTCTTCACTGATCTGCAACGTGAGTTTCAAGCCACCAACAGCCACACCTCCTGGTTCCCCTCCATCCTGGGGGCCATGGTCCAAGCTGGAGGTGAGCACCCTGGGGAGCGGGACAGGGAGGGATAAAAAAGAGCTTGGGGCCAGAGATTTAGCTCAGTGATTCTGCCGCCTGCCTTGCAAGTGCAAGGTCGTGAGTTTGATCCCCAATACCAAAAGAAGAGCTTGGGGTGGGGAACTAAGCCACAGCCCCCTTGGCCTCCTGAGGCCATGGGCTTTGCCTCCTGGGTGGATTTCTATGATTACCTGATTTGATTTCACCAGAGACAGTTCCCCTGGCTGGTATCCAGCTGGACTGAGTTGTGCTCCCAGGAGGCCGAGCTGGGCTGGGAATGCGGAGAGTGAGGAGACCATGAGGTGCAAAGCCAGGCACAGTGCTAGACTCCTCTCAGTGGCCACTGGAGGACGGATCCAGACCCTAGACAAACACTGGGAGAAGCCAGTGTTGGGGCCAGGAGAGCCAGGCTCTACCACTTTCCAGTTGGACAATTTCTTGGAACCCAATTTCTCCCCCACTCTGCAATACGGAAGTAATACCCTGCATCCTGCTCTACTCCCACATGGAAAGAGAGGGCCCCAGACCACATGGGCCCCAGTGTGCTGGGAGATAAGAAATCTATGGGCTAGCTGGTCATGGCGGGCCATACCTTTAATCCCAGCACTCTGAGAGGCTGAGGCAGGACTGCAAGTTCTAACCCAGCCTGTGCAACTTAGCAACTTAGAAAGATCTTGTCTCAAAATTTAAAGAAAGAAAGAAAGAAAGAAAGAAAGAAAGAAAGAAAGAAAGAAAGAAAGAAAGAAAAGGTAAGGATGTAGCTCAGTGCAAAGACCTTGGATCCATGGGCCAGGAATTTAGCTCAGTGTGGTGCCTGCCTTGCAAGTTCAAGGTCCCAAGTTAGATCCCCGGTACCAAAAAAAAAAAAAAAAAAAAGGCCCTGGGTTCAATCCTTAGGAAAAAAAGACAGAGAGAGAGAGAGAAAGAGAGGGAGAGAGAGATCTATGGGGCTGTGAATTATTCATATTTTAGAGGCCCTCATTGGGTTTCAGGATGGAAAAGGAGTCTAGGGGAAAACTGAAGGAACAAACAGAGGTGCAGCAAGAACCCCATCTCTCCCTGGGGCACCCCTCAGAGAGAGCTTGCCAAGGCTGGGACTGGAGAGGGAAGACAGCGCCCCCTTCCTTCTCCTGGCCCCGCCTCCAGGACTCAGAGGTCCCCTACCTCGGTGGCCACTCCAGGAGTGTGACTCACCCTGACCCCAGCCCTCCAAGGAGACCCCACTTATCAACAGAAGCCAGACCTGACCACCCACATGCTCTCCCACATGACGGTCTGCCCTCAGCTGACCCCAGCTCCCTGGTTACCTCTCTGCCACTCCCTCCACCTGGCCCCAGCAGCCTGCTTATTACTCCAGGTCCTTCCCTGACATTGGGAGGGAAGAGGGAGGGAAATTGCCACTCTCCAGATGACCCTTGAATCTGTTCCTTGGAGCTTGGGTTCAGAGGGAGGGGAAAGGCCAGGCCTGGCCCAGACTGTGTGGGATCTTGGCCTGCAAGCTTGAGGTGGGCAGTGGGACCCTTAGCTGGCCCTTTCTCACACAGCACAGAGGAGTGTGGGCAGTGGCCGGGAGCCAGCCAGCCGGTGTGCACACTGCTACTCAACCAGCTTTGGGCTCACCACCTGGAGCAGATATACCCACATCTCCATCAGTCCAGAGTCCTGTCTGTCTGTCCATCTGTGGCTTACATGCAAGGACATGTTCATTCAGAGTATTGATGAAATCTTAAACTTGAGTGTGTCATTGACCCTTTCAAGCACCGCCCATGTACACATTTCAGAGGTGAGGAAACCAAAGAACCACAAGGCACGAGGCCGGCCCAAGGCTCCTGAGCCTTCTATGGAGAAGCAGTGCCCTGTGTGCCCTGCCCTGCGGAGGAAGCACCTACCTCCAGGACCCCACCCCAGGCCCAGCCTCAACTCCATGACTCAGGGCTTTTCCCAAGGTCACCTTTCCCGAATCAGGCCTGTCTCAGGCAGGGTAGAGGGTGGGGCGGTGGGCAGGAGTCACACCCACTCCAAAGCCTCACCTCTCCCTCCTCAGCAGCAGGAACAGCTTGTCAGTGGTGTCCACTTGATTGACCCTCAGATCAGGCCGCCTACTCACTCTAGCTGGCACACAGGCATGCAGGCACATTCTCCTGACCCTCTGGCTTCACTGTGGAGAAGAGTGCACTTGGAGAAGCTACACTGTGTGTCCTCGGGGAGAGGGCACTGGGTGAATGTGACCCCGACAAGGTATCCAAAAGCCGCTGGCTGGACTGGCTGGTTTCTAGTAGTCAGGGTGTAGGCTGGTAAGAAAGCAGCTGGGATGGAGGAAAACAGGCCCCTCTCCATGGGGAGCCAAATGTCTAGGGGTGGATTTGGGGGGGGTTGAAGGGGTTTTGGTAGGGTTTTGAGGATTTGGGTCTTTTGGTGCTGGGGATTGAACCCAGGACCTTGAACATGCTAACTAAGTTCACACTCTAACCTTGAGCTATACCCCTCGCCCCCCCCCCCCGCCCCCGGATTTTTGTGGTGGCTGGAGGCAATGTGAGAGGGGAGAAGCTACCTGGCTTGTTTTTCTCCACAACACTCCACAGCCCAGAACAAGAAGGTTCAGGGCTGTGGCCCGGGGCTTTAACCCAGCTGTGCAAGATGAAAGGCAGAGGGAGAGCAGTGGCCAGTCTGCTAAAAGATTAGAAGCTGGATTGCAAGCACAAGGTCCTGAGTTCGATCCCCAGTACCAAAAAAAAAAAAAAAGATTAGAAGCTGGAGGTGTTCACTGTGATTTAGATGCCCTGAGACACTCCTGTGACAGACCCCAAGCAAGGGTCTCCATGTGGGTCCTAAATCCTATTTCACCCAGATGGACCTGGCTTTGGGTCCTTAGGCAGTGGGAGGCCTTCATCTGCCCCTCTGAGGATCCTTGTTGGAATCAAACATGGCTCAGTCTGATCCCTCACTCTGTAGGGGAAGAAACTGAAGCACAGAGAAGGGTCAAGCCTTGCTCAGCCCACGTGGCCAGTCTGGGGCAGGGTGGGTATCCGAATCCAAGCTGGCAGGCTCCAGGTCTCATGCCCTTCGAGCTCCCTGCCTAGTCCTTGCTGGGGCCCCTCTCTCCGACATCACTGTCCCCAAATCAGGCCTCCTCATTCAACTGCTGCCTGCTGACTCTCTGCTCTGCTTCCCACAGGGCCCCTGTGCAGCATCCTGGTGGGACGCTACGGCTGCCGAGTAACCATGATGCTGGGTGGGGTGCTGGCCAGCCTGGGCATGGTGGCCAGCTCCTTCTCCCGCACAATTACCCAGCTCTTCCTCACAGCTGGAATGATCACAGGTGACTTTCATTCCACCTAAAGTGGAGGAGGAGAGTGTGGTAGGGCCCTGGGCTCGGGTAAGATTGGGCAGATGTGAAACAAGAGCTAAAATACCCAGGATACTGAGAGCAGGAAATAAAGGAGGGGTGAAGAGTCTGCTCTTCTCAACAGAGCAGCCAGGGAGGTCTTGGAGAGAAGGTGACATTTGATTAGTGTATTAGTCAGCTGTCTGTCACTATAACAATCCCTGAGATAATCACTTTATAAAGAGAGAAGGTTTATTTTGGTTTACAGTTTTGGAGATTTTGGTCCATAGCTTGGGCCTGTGGTGAGGCAGCACATCATGGCAGTGTCAGGTAAAAGGGCCGAAAACCAAGACCAGACCAGGCCACAACAAGCCTTTATTAGGGAACAGATCTGCCGGGCTGTCTCTGAACAAAGAAGAGACAAAAGCAATATGGCCAGGGCAGGGAGAGTCTTTTATAGAGACTGGGGTGGGGTTTGTAGGGGCTGAGGCAGGGTTGAGTGAGGTAGTGACTAGGGAATGGAGGAGCTGGTGATGTCACTAAGTGGTAGGAGGGGAGTGAGTATTAGGTTACTCTCTAGGCGGGACCAGGGGCATGCTGGGAAGAAGGGTTTGTTCTTTGGTGGGAGCAACCATCTTGGCATGACGTCACACAGGGGAGGGGGCAAGGCACGAGAGGAAGAGGGCAGCTCCTCTACATAATAGCTGCTGAGGTGGTGGGAGACCTGTCAGGCAGGAAGTACTTGGTGGGTCAAAGCTGCTCCTCAAAGTCAGGGAGCAAAAGAGAGAAAAAGGGGCTGGGGATTTAGCTCAGTGGTTTCACCGCCTGCTGCGCAAGCGCAAGGACCCAAGTTCAATCCCCGGTACAAAAAAAAAAGAGAGAGAAAGAGGAGGGGGCAGGGATTTAGCTCAGGGGCACTGCGCCTGCCTCAAAAGCACAAGGTTCTGAGTTCGATCCCTGATACTAAAAAAAAAAGAGAGAAAGAGAAAGAGGAAAGGACTGGGGTCCCTTTTAACCCTTTGGAGGACCCCCCAGTGACAGAGACCTCCTGCTAGGCTTCACCTCTTAAGGTCTTCTCTACCTCCCAACAGCACCAAGCTAGGGACTGAGCCCTTAGCACCTGAGACCCTGGGGACACTTATCCAAACCATAGCAAGCAGGGAGTTAGCAAAGGTGAGGGAATCTGGCCCAAGGCTCTGTGGGGAAGAGCATTCCTGGCAGAGGGAACAGTGAACACAAAGGCCCTGAGATAGAATGCCCAGTGCAGGATTCATGAGATGGGTGACAGCAAAGACTTGAGATGAGGAATGACCCAGCTGTCACTGAGGAAATGAAGGTGACAGCTGAAGAGGCCTGAAGCCTGAGCCTGGGCACTCCAGTGATCAAAGTCCTAAACAGGAAGTCACTGAAGAAGGAGAAGGAGAATCAAGGGAGTTTCTCAACAAAGACACTTTCCATCACTGGGACAAAATACCTGACAAAAACAGCTTACAGAAGAAAAGGTTTATTTTGGCTCACGGTTTCAGAGGTTTCAGTCAGAGGTTGGCTGGTCTGACAGCAAAAACATCATGGCAGAAGGGGATGGCGAAGGAAAGCTGCTCAATTCCTGGCAGCTGGGAAGCAAAGAGAGCAAGGAAGAGACAGGGAAGAAGAGGCTGGAGACAAGATAATTCCTAAGGTCATGTCCCCGTGACCTAATTCCTTCAACTGAGCCCTACTTCTTTAATTTCTGCTACCTTCCAATAATGCTATCAAATTATGGTCTCACCAATGGATTGATCCACTGAAGTTAGAGTCTTCATGATCCAAATCATCTCAGAAAGCCCTAGACTTTAAGGGAACATCTTAGATTTTCCATAACAAATGATAAAGTGCACCACACTGCTGATGGGTTGGATGAGGGCTAGGCTCACCATCAGCAACATGGCCTTGATAAGAGTGAGTCTGGTGTGGAGGGAGGATCAAGACCTGGTCAGAATGGGTTCAGATGTTAAATTTAAATGTTGGGCTTGCCAGCCAGGCATGATGATGCACGCCTATAATCCCAGCACTCATTCAGGAGGCTAAGGCAGGAGGATCGCTGCAAGTTTGAGGCCAGCCTGGGCTACACAATGAGTTCATGGCCAGCTTGAACTGCATAGTGAGAACCTGTCTCAAAGAATGTTAGGCTTCTGGCCGGGGATTTAGCTCAGTGGTTCTGGCGCCTGCCTTGCAAGCGCAAGGTCCTGAGCTTGATCCCCAGTACCAAAAAAAAGAAAAAAAAAAAAGTCAGGCTTCCTCAGCATGCCTCGGTATTCAGCTCGGGGTTGGAAGAGGTGGGGAGGAAGGGAAAGAGAACAGGAAGGGAAGGATTAGAGACTAGCAGAAATAATACCTCCATGCTTTGTTGTTGTTGTTGTTGCTGTGCTGGGGATACAACTGAGGGCCTTGTACCTGCTAAGTATGTACTCTATCTGCAGCCCTTTACACATATATCTTTTTTCTTTGTTTTGGTACTGAGAATCGAACTCAGGGCCTCAAGCATGCCAGGCAGGTGCTGTGCCACTGAGCTACATTCCCAGTCCGTCCACACATTTCTATGTAAAGGGACCAGAGAAATGGCTGATATCCAGCAGGAGCTGTGACATAAAGAGGATTTTTTTTTTTCCATACTAGGGATTAAACCCATCCCTGGTCTTTTTTTTTATAGCCTCACTACATTATCCAGGCTGGGCTCAAACTTGTGATCTTCCTGCCTCGGCCTACACAACCATGTCTGGGGATTTCTTCTTTTTGTTTTTGTTTTTATTTTTATTTTTATTTATTTATTTTTTAATTTTATTGTTTTTTTGGTACCGGGGATCGAACTCGGGTCCTTCCTCTTGCAGGGCAGGCGGCGGAACCACTGAGCTAAATCCCCGGCCTTTGTTTTTGTTTTTAAATAGAAGATCTACTAAAGAGGGGAGGAGAAAGACAAGGGGAATTGCCCGGCTGTGCGGTAGAAGTAGAGGCTTGGCCACTGAGAGCAGGGGGGCCATCATCCCAGATGGGCAGCTGAGTATGAGGATAGAGAGGAGGCATTGAATGCAGGGTCACCTAGGACGACAAGCAAATGAATGACCACGGGAGCTGCAGCAGCAGGGGCAGCCTGGGACCCACTGCAAGGGGCAGTCATGGCTCATTCCGAGCTTTGTCTCCAGCATGCGCAGCTGTGTGGGTGCAGCACAGAGCAGTGGGGAGCAGGGAGCCTCTCTTCAGGGAAAGTGTTATCTGAGTGGAGGTGGGAGTAGGAAGTCGGAGTAAAGCATTTTCCAGGCAGGTGAAGCGGCAGCTGCCAGTGTGCCGAGGTAGGGCCGCATGGTGTAGAGAGGGAGAGAAACAAGCTCTGGTGGCTCAATCCTGGTGAATGCCAAGAATGACCTGAAATGCCATCCGAGAGGTGGGCCCAATCCAAACCACACAGAGCTTTCTGGGCATACTAAATACTCTGGTTGTTTTTCAGGTGCAGTGAAAGTCTCTGCAAGGTGTTAAATGGGTTTTTCAGAGGTCACTGTGGTGCTGGGCTGAGGGGAACTGAGTGCTCCTGGCAGGCTGGGGAGGGCAGCCCCAAGGCGTGGGCTACATACAGGGTGGTGCTGAGGCAGGCAGATTCTATCTTCTATCCGTGGGACTTGCAAGTGGGTCTGAGCTAGAGCTGAAGGAGGCAGACATGGGGTGTAACCTGAGCAATCTCCTGCATACCCCTGAGCTGTCTCCCCTCTCACACACAGGCCTAGGCATGAGCTTCAGCTTCCAGGCCAGCATCACGGTACTCGGCTTGTACTTCGTCCGCCGGCGGCCACTGGCCAATGCCCTGGCCTCCATGGGCATCTCCCTGGGCATCACCCTCTGGCCACCATTTGCCCGCTACCTCCTGGAGAACCTGGGCTGGAGGGGCTCCTTCCTTATCTTCGGTGGGGTCTTCCTCCATTGCTGCATCTGTGGGGCCATCATCAGGCCTGTAGCCACCAACACGGTCCCTGAGACCAAAGAAGATCCCTCTTCCTCTTCCAAGACACCAGCACAAGGCTGCTTGGCAGCGTGTAGCTCAGGCATCCAGCACCACCTGGCCTTTGACATCCTGCGACACAATGTGGGCTACTGTATCTACACGCTGGGTATGACATGGACGTTCATGGGTTACTCGTTGCCACATGTCTTCCTGGTGCCATATGCCATGAAGTATGGAGTGGAGGAGTACCGGGCAGCCCTGCTCATCTCCATGTTCGGCTTGTGCAACATCTTCCTGCGCCCCGTGGCAGCCCTAGTGATAGGCTGGCCATGCTTTGCCTGCTACCACAAGTACCTGTTCACCCTGGCAATCCTACTCAACGGGCTCACCAACCTGGTGTGCACAGTGTCGGCCAACTTCTGGGTGCTGGTGAGCTACTCCGTGCTGTACAGCGTGTCCCTGTGTGGCACTGGCATCCTAATCTTCCAGGTCCTCATGGAAATTGTCCCCATGGACCGGTTCCCCAGCGCTCTGGGCCTCTTTTCCATCATCAGTGGCATTGCTCCCCTCATCTCTCCGCCACTGGCTGGTGAGCCTCTGGGAGGGAGGGCATCCAGGGGGGTCCAGAGGCTGTGGGAGAGGCAAAGTGGAACAGTCTGGACAGATCTGGGCCCCATTCGGCACCATCTCCAGGGGTAGGGAGTTAGCATCTGTGATTTTTTTCCCCAGTACCCTAGAGCAGTGGTGGCGAACCTATGGCACACATGCCACAGAGGGCTGTTGGAATCATTGAAAGCTCTAAAATGTTCGCCACCACTGCAGTAGGGACTGTTTCCCGCCTGGTGGGAGTAAGAACAGTTGAAAAAATGGATTTGCCCACCAGCCCTACCTGAGTTCATCTTTCTCTCTGTACCTCAGTTTTCCTATGAATGAAGTAAGGAGGATAATAGAATCTATCTTATGGTCTTACTGCACTACCCTGAGTTAAGCAGTAAAGAGCTTAGTAGAAAGGAAAAAGAAAAGAGCTTAGTAGAGAACCTGACACATAATAAGCACTATACACATTTGCTGTTGTCAATATACTGGTTCTCCTACTTTCTACTTAGAAGACTTGGGCAAGTCAATTTCCTCTCTGAGCCACAATGTCAGCTTCAAAATCCAGAAGAGAAGCTGGGTGTGGTAGTGCACATCTGTAATCCCAGCTACTCGGGAGGCTGAGACAGAGGATTGCAAATCTGAGGACAGCTTGGGCAACTTGGTGATTAAACAAGAACAGGTCTCAAAATAAAAAATAAAAAGGACCAGAGTTGTAGCACAGGGTGAGGCCCTGGGTTCAATCCTCCGTATTAAGGGGGGGAGGGTGAAGAATTCACCATTAGCCTAGATCTAGTACTTCCTCCTTCGTTTCACTCATGAAATATCTGAGAGTTTGCTGGGTGCCAGCAATGAGTCCTTGTCCAGAAGAGGCAAAAATAATATCTCTGCTCTCAGGGAACACATAAGTTAGTGGGAAGAGGCCTGATAGGCAGCCCTGAGCAGTGACCTAATTTGCTGTCTGTCCGCTAGGCTTGGTCCTGGACACCACCAGCAACTTCAGCTATGTTTTCTACATGTCAAGCTTCTTCCTCACCTCATCCAGCCTCTTCATGACTGGAGGCTTCTATTACCTGCAGAAGAAGGAGCAGCAAGGCAGGCGACCCAAGGTGGAAAGAGCCATCTCAGAGACTAGCCTGATGCAGGGGCCTATGCCAGAAGGCAAGGACAGTCCCAAGGAACAGCCATGCCTTGAGATCACGTATGTGACCAGTGTATGAGCCCTGCTCAGTGGGTGACATTCCTTCTGGCCAGCAGAATGCAGAGAAGGCCTTTCTGGCTTTCTTCCTTGGGTCTGAGAAGGTGTCTCTGAGCCCTGCTGGGGGCAGCCATGGCAAGCTCAGCTTGGTGGGAGGCTTACTGCAGCTACTATGCCCCAACACACTGGACCTTCATACCCAAACTTCAGCAGTCCAACCTCAGCTCTCCTTGTCCTTCTGTGGCCTCAAGACAGTTCTAAAAGAGAAGGCCGGGGATTTAGCTCAGTGGTTCTGGTGCCTGCCTCGCAAGCACAAGGTCCCAAGTTCGATCCCCAGTACCAAAAATAAATAAATAAATAAATAAATAAAAATAAATAAAAGAGATTTCACTTCTTCCAGGGCCACAAGTGATCAGCTTGGACCCTTAGGACTGTTACAGAAATCTCGGGAAGAAATACACAGAAGAGACACAGAATTTGGATAAAATAATAAAATTTCTTCTCGCAAGTGGGCGGGAACGCCAGAAACCAGTCTGGTCAGTATCTGCACCCCCACCCCTTGGTCAGCGTTTCCCTTTTCATATCCTTTTTAGCCATTATCTCATCCCTAGTGGTCTTTGATGTGTAAATACAATCCCAGTTCCTATCTACAAGTCACAGACACAAGATAGGCCATATACATTGTAAATTCACCCTGGCATGGTAACTTTGTTAGGTTAATGAAGTTGCCAGTTAGAGTCAGAGAATCATCACCTTAAACTAGGAGTTATGGGAAAAGCAAATCTTAAAAGAACACATTACTTATTTTGCTTCTACAACTACCTTAATATTCAGTCTATTAAGTTATCTAAAACTTTTCCGTATCATTCCTCCCTCTGTTTACTTCGGGATAATTCTTCTATCCATTACAAGTTCTATCCAGTTTAGCTACATTTCTTAACACTTGCATTTGGCAGTCTTGGGCTGCAGCACTGTGCTACTATATAAATTTTTTTTTTTTTGGTACCGGGGATCAAACTCCGGACTTTGTGCTTGCAAGGCAGACACCGGAACCACTGAGCTAAATCCTCGGCCCTTCTACTGTATAAATTTTGAAATCCATTGGATGACACAAGGACCAAACATTAATATTAATAGTATAACAAGAAGGGGACTCAGAAGAGTTCCTATCCAAGTTTTTTTCATCCTGCCCAAGTAAAATTAATCCCATAGGACAGCTCTCCTATACCAAATTTCTCATCAAGAGCCTTGATCTGATCTTTTAGTTTGTCTAGTGATTCTTGTACTACACCAGAGTTATTAACATATTAACAACTCTCTCCATCAAGAAATAAGCAAGTCCCTCCTTTCTGGGCTGTGGGCAAATCGAGAGCACACCTATTCTGTAAT
The DNA here is from genome assembly GCF_053883595.1 of Heterocephalus glaber. Classification (NCBI taxonomy): domain Eukaryota; kingdom Metazoa; phylum Chordata; class Mammalia; order Rodentia; family Bathyergidae; genus Heterocephalus; species Heterocephalus glaber. The sequence goes on along the minus strand of NW_028258173.1, from coordinate 6,853,704 downwards.
GACACTGGCCAGTCAATCTAGTTGGGTTTCTAGAGCCTGAACTGTGTCTCAAATTTCCTCAAGATCTTTTAAAATTTCTTGTCCTAATGAAATATATTACTCCTTGTAGCCAAATAAGATCCCATGGGGCTGGCATATACATAGATATAGGATTACATTGACCTTGTTTACAATTGTTACAATTACCAGTGGCTCGGCCAACAAGGGAGCCGTTGATCCAAACTTGTGTTTTCTCTTTGCAGTATAATTTTTCATTAGAATAGCCCCCCACAGTCAGAAGTTACCCCAGGTCCCCCATAATGTTTTTATCAAAGAATATTGTAAACAGATAGCCTTCTGGTTCCCATTTTACCATTTTAAAAGTCACATATTGTTCATCAAACTTTTCATAACTAGGCCTAAACACCCGGAGTTCAAAAACAAAGCAATTTAAGGCAGTGGTGATCTGGCACAGCACAATAATCCATGTCGTCCTTGTTGGTGTTTCCATCCTTCAGCCGTGCGTTGACTCACCGGCCTCCGGAGTGGTGAGAGCAGGGCTTTGAGTGCGTTGTCTTTCTCGGCTTTCAGCATCAGCTTTCTTGTTACATTGTGCAACGAAGTCTTTCCCTTTCTGATGTCCTGAACAATATATTACTGTGACTTTGCTAGGTTTCCACACTGACTCTAGCAACTGTTTAATTTCCTGTTTATTTTTAATTAGCTTCCCTTCTGCCATGAGAAGACCTCGCTCTCGGTAAATCATGCCAATGATGTATAATGCAGCAAATGCATAGCGAAAGTCCATATATATACCTTTTTACCCTTTGCCCATCAGAGTGCCTGTGTGAGTGTCCAGAGCTTAGCACATTGCACCAACAGCCCTGGCTAGGACCACCTCATCCTTCATGGTTACTGCATATCCATCATGATGAAGCCCATCTTCCACAAAGCTGCTCCTATCCATGAACAGAACGAGGTCAGCATCGGACAAGGGTATCATTTGCAAGTCAGGGCAGCTGGAAAAGAGCTCATCAGTGACACTCAAGCAGTCATGATTGGGAGGGCCTGTCTCCGTGAGCAAGAAGGTAGCAGGATTTAAAGTTTTTAAAGAAATAAACTGTTACAGTGAGAAAGAACCAACCAGAGACCGATATTAAATCCACACAGGAGTTTATTACCGGCCGGGACCCCAGCCGAGCATCGGACTCAAGCCCCGACTCGGGGGGAGACAAACATGTTTTATACACCTTTGAGCCCAGCAGTTCTAGGCCCCCCTATGGGACAGAACTAGCAAAGCAAGCAAAAGGTACAGAAGTGGAACGTCCTGCTGTTAGAACATTTGTAAAACAATAGTTGATTAATTGTTATTTCTAAAGAGACTTTCTAAGGCGAGGAGGTTTTTAAGCTTCCTCCTTCTGAGATCATCTAAAGGGCAGGCAGGTGGGTCAAGCAGTAATATGGAGTCTGTCTTGTTAACTAGGGTCCTTCATAAACCACAAGCAGGTATTCTCACAGAGAAATGCTTGATACTGAGTAACCCAATTATTTGAGAGCCATTGATGCTCCCTTGTGTTTAGCAGTTCTAGGACCGGGTGTGGAACCTGCACAGTCAGTTCCTGGCCTAAAGTCAGCTTGTCTGTTTTTTTGAATCAAGAGAACTGAAGTTGCTAAGGCCCCAAAATAATGAAGCCATCCTTTTGTTACTGAATCTAAATTTTTAGACAAATATGCCACCGGTTGATTCCATGGGCCTACTTCTTGGGTCAACATTCCAAGGGCCACATGGTTTTTTTTCTTCAGTCACATATAAAATAAAAGGCTGCTTTACATCTGGTATGCCTAGGGCTGGAGCCACTGCCCAAGTCAATTTTAAATTTTTTTTTTTTAAGCTTTCTCTTTTTCTACAGTCCAATGCAGATGACTCTCCTCTTGTCCCTTTAGGACTTCATAAAGGAGTTTAGCGATTTCTATAAAACCCGGAATCCAAATTTTACAGAAGCCTGCTGCCAGAAGAAACTCTCTCAGCTGCTTCTTTGTTTGGGGTTCAGAGATGGCACTAATAACCTTTCATTTCCTAGGCAATGCATGCCCTGTTATTTGAAATCCTAAATATGTAACATGCTGTACACAAATCTGGGCTTTTCCCCATGATACCTTATATCCAGTTTCTTGTAAGTGCAGCAACAACTTTTTGGTGCCTTCCCAGCACTGTTCTTGGGTTGAGCTGCATAACAGTAATTCAGCCACATACTGCAGTAAGTTACAGCTATATTGTTCCGCGGGGAAGGCAAGCAAGTCCTTGGCTAGGGCTTCCCCAAAAAGAGTGGGTAAATTTTAAATCCCTGTGGCAATCTTGTCCAGGTAAACTGAGTCTTTCTCCCATCACTTGGGTCTCCCCATTTAAATGCAAAGATGGGTTGACTGAAGGGAGCAATGTGAATGCAAAAGAAGGCATCTTTTAAGTCCAAAGGAGTAAACTATGCTGCCTCTGGGGGTATTAGACTCAACAAAGTGTAAAGGCTAGGGACTACTGGATGTAATGTCACTGTTCTGTCATTTACAGCCTGCAGATCCTGCACTGGCCCATAGTCCCCATCAGGTTTTCGCACTGGCAGCAAAGGGGTGTTCCAAGGCGACTTACATTCTCTTATAAGTCCAAATTCTTTTAACCTCATGATATGGGGCTTGATTCCAATTCGGGCTTGCCTGGACATTGGATATTGCTTTACCGAAATGGGGACAGAGTTATCTTTTAATCCTGTTAACTATGGGCAGATGATTTCTAGCCAGCCCTGGGGGCGAGTCTTCTGCCCACACTCCAGGAAACATAGCTTTTAGTTCTCCTGGAGCCTGATAAACATCATCCACATTGTAGCATTGCCATTCATCTTGTCTTTCAGTAGTTACCATCATAATGAGGTCCTTTCCTGGGTCTAAATGCAGAGACGCATTTCCCCATTGAGCGAAAGTTATTGTAGCTCCCAATTTAGATAATAAATCTCTTCCTAATAATGGAATAGGACATTCTGGCATATACAAGAATTCACGTTTCACCTTATGTCCTCCAATTTCACATGTACTTCCTAGCAAAACTGGCGCTTTTCTGAAATTCCAGTGGCACTAATCACTTGGATGCACTCTCCCCTCTGAGGGGCAACTGGAGCTGTTACTACTGAGTGTTCTGCACCACTATCCACCATTAAGGACATATTTTGGCCCCCTATCTGTATATCGACCATGGGCTCATGTGGGCCTAGCTGCATTGAGCCCCGTCTGTGTCCGTCACTGTCCTCCATCACAGGCAACAACATGCCAGTATCCTTCCTTTCCTTCAAGTCCTGCTTTTTCTTTTCCTTGAGCCTTGTCTTTCTTTTTCCTTCTCTTCCTTGGCTCCCATAGCTACTGCTATCTTCCTTCCTGGCTCTCTTTCTCTTTCACTGTCTCTCTATTCACATACACTTTCCCAGCTAATTGCAACAATTGCATTATATTCATGCCTTCCCGAGTCTCCTGCCTTTGGATTTTCCTTCTAATGTCTGGTACTGACTGGGTTACAAAAGTTGTATTAATTAGCTGATGGTTTTCAGGAATAGTAGGCTCAAAAGATGTATACATTCTGTAAAGTTTACAGAGCTACTCATAAAATCTCTCAGGGCTCTCATCAGGCTCCTGCTGTGTTTCTAGCACTTTAATCATATTTGTAGGCCTTTCACTTGCAGCTCACATTCCTGCTAAAAGGGCTGTCTGATAACTTCTCAAGTTTTCCTGTCCTGCTTGGGTGTTGGGATCCCAATTGGGCCACACATTTACTGGGAATTGCTGTTCATGGCAAGTGTCTGGATTCTGCATATCTGGAGAATATCTGCATATCCTGGCATTCTAGTGGCATTAATTTTTTAATTTCTCCTAAAACTCTGCATTTTTAGAGGTTAACAAAGTTTTACAAAGTTCTTTAAAGTCCTCCCAATTAGGACAATGGGTAGCAAAAATGGAATCAAATAATTGAAGCATTTTGGAGGGGTCTTGGCAATGAATAAATGACTTTCCTTTTCTCTGGACCTAGCCTCCTTTGTCTTTTTAAAGTCAAATCTCAAATACTGCACCTTGGTCTGACATATTTGTGCCTTTTTCCAACAGTCTTTTTTTTTCTAACTCACTATAAAGGAGGTCATATTATAACCTGTTGGCTCTTAAACCCTTTGAAGATGACCAATGTACACATATTATAGTAACATATTTAGAATTTAAACCGGGGCTGGGGATTTAGCTCAGTGGTTTCGCTGCCTGCTGTGCAAGCACAAGGTCCCAAGTTCAATCCCCAGTACCAAAAAAAAACCCAAATGGGGTAGAATTTAACCCTTTGATGACAACTAATGTAAACATATTTAAACTTTTTATAACAAACTTGAAACCAACAAACATACGTATTTTTTGATAAATCAGTTTTGTGCATCTTTTGACATACCTAGGCCTTCTGGTCTTATATATATTTTTAATCTTTTTAATAAGACAAACATACAAAATTTTTTATATCAAAATTGTATCTCTTTTACTTATAGCTTTTAATTATATATTTTTTATCTCATTATAAACCTTTTATCACAAACTTGTCTTTAGCTGTTAAAATTTTAAAGTGTCCCTTTTTGCATTCTCAGATTGTTACACTTTAAATTTGGTTGGCTGCCAATAGAATGATAGTAACCTTGAGGGTTTTTTTAATCAACGAAGTACAGAAAAGAGCAAGTTAACCTTGTAATTACAATTGAAAAATTTGCAATGTACAATACTTTAAGCACACCAATTAAACATCAACTCAAACTGAAACACAGATACATTTATCATTTAACTAAAATTTGTAACTTTTCAAACTGAAACATACATTTATCAATTAACTAAAATTTGTAACTTTTCAAACTGAAACACAGATACATTTATCAATTAGCTACAACTTGTAACCCTTGTAAAATTTCTTACTTTCTCTGGCTTTATGTCCTTCAGAGCTTTTTTAGCTATTTTTAATCCATTACTTATTTTTTCTTACTAATTTTTAAAATTTGAGCATAAACCCTATTCGATCCTCTCTGAGTCTGACCACAGCATGGTGCTCTGAAGCCAAACAGTTTTCATGCCTTTGTCCCCACCTCCTCCAAACCTGTGAATTTAGCAACTCAAAAGGAGGGAGAAAGCCTAAATTCTCTCGGTCTGGATCTGAAAGGACCAGTTACTTTTCAGCATCGTCTCCTTTCTGACAGAGGACCAGGATGTTGCTTTTTGCTGCCGGGGAGCACATATGAAGCCAAGGAGGAATTCTGTGGCACAATTTGAGCCATAAATAAATATAGGGAAATTGATCTGGATGTTCCCATCCAGGGGCAGTAACCGTTAGCCAGATGGACCAGACAAGACCCTCACCTAGGGATCTCTCAGTTGGCCAAGCTAGGCAAAGCTCGGGCCATACTAACTCACAAAAGGCTCTAATTTTGGGGGTTTCATCTTAATACCATAATTTCCAGTAAAACCTTTCTTAAAATTCTTAAGCATGCATTCCAAATCAGTAGGATGAGATGTTTTTATCCCCACGATCGGCGATCAGAGTGTTGGTGTGTATGGGTACCCTTGTACGGAGACACAAGACAAACAAAGGTGGGGATCACTCCCTTGCCTCCCTGGCTGCGGGCTTCTTGGCCATTTTAAGGTCCCTTCAGGCTAAGGTGGGCTGTCGCCTAAGCTCACCATTATGCCTTTGTTCGACCACACACACACAAATTCTACAACTCGGACTCGGGGAGGAATCTTCTTTAAGCACAAGCACTTCCTCTCTCTGTCTTGTTCCACAGCTCATTCCACACACTCTCCTATCCAGAGCTCTTTCACTCACACATTTATTCAGAAGTTATCACATTCCCTCCCAGTGACCCCCTAACCGTAACCAAAACAAATGAAAGAAGCTACCTCCGCAAATGGCAAAGCACAAGGGGTGATCAGGCCCCTGCGCTGTATTTGCCCAAAGTTACAGAATACAAATTCACAAGGCGAAACGGAAAGTTTAACGACTAGGGGGTTTCCCGGGGTTTCTCACCCAGCAAAGGAAAGAGACAGACAAGACACCAAGAGCAGCAGTCCTCCTTCTGTAGTCTCCTTCTTGGGTTCGGGCAAGCCTTCCCTGGTGAGCAGATCTCTGTGTCCTGTTGGGGAGCCTAGGAAATTAGTCCCAGGGGCTCGCCTTTCCTCTCAAGGAGACAGAGAGCCGCTCCCTCCCGTGGGGTTTGGGCCGATGCCCAAAAGGGTTATTTCATTCCCAAATCCCGGCCAACGCACCAAATGTTACAGAAATCTCAGAAAGAAATACACAGAGACACGGAATTCGGATAAAATAATAAAATTTCTCCTCACGAGCGTGTGAGAATGCCAGAAACCAGTCTGGTCGGTATCCATTTTTTCAGCGTTTTCCTTTTTATATCCTTTTTAGCCATTATCTCATCCCTAGTGGTCTTTGATGTATATATACAATTGCAGTTCCTATCTACAAGTCACAGACACAAGATAGGCATGCATACATTGTAAATTCACCCTGGCATGGTAACTTTGTTAGGTTAATGAAGTTGCCAGTTAGAGTCAGATAATCGTCACCTTAAACAAGAAGTTATGGGAAAAGCAAATCTTAAAAGAACACACCACTTATTTTGCTTCTACAACTACCTTAATATTTAATCTATTAAGTTATCTAAAACTTTTCCTTATCAGGACAGCCAAGATCCGAAGTGTGGCTGCCCTACACAGGTGGCTGGATCTCTCGCTGAATGGATCCCTGGGAGGAGCGGCAGTGGAAGGGCAGGCTGGCAAGTTGGCCTGGATGCAGGATGCGGACAGATCGAACGTTGGGTGGAACACCTGCCTGTCCTTGCACCTGTACAGAGAGCAGGAAGGGATTCCTTGCCTTGGGTCCCCAAATCTGAGAAATTTGAGGGGTCCCTTGGTACCTCAGCAGTGACTGCTCCAGGGTCTTCTCTTTGTCCCACTCTGTCCTTGGTAGGGAGGTTTAGTGATGGGGCCCAAGGAAGCCAGACATTTGACTGACCAGAGGAGGGGAAGGGTTGCTCACCAGTTTAAGCACCGAGATGGAAACAGGACTGCATTTGCCACAGAAGCCCCGTGCTCCCCTCCCGGCCTCCTGAGGCCCTTCTCCCTCCTGTGTTCTAAGGGTCAGCCCTATAATTTCAGCCCTTGGGAAGCTGAGGCAGGAGGATCACTGGGAGTTTGAGGCCAGCCTGGGCTATACACTGAGTTCAAGGCCACCACAAACTACAAGGGAGATCCTGTCTCGAAAATAAAAAATGGAGAAAGAAGAAGAAAAGTGTCAACCTAGGACAGTAGCTAGCTGGGCCGGTGCCCGTGGCCTTGAGGCCAAAGCTACCATCGTCCTCACACGCACTTTGCTTGTGCCTCCCTGAAGCCATCAGCAGGGCTGGCTTGTCCCAGTGATGTACCCCAGGATATGGGGAAGCAGTTTGTTTAAATCATACACAAAAATGTTTTCTGCAGCAGATCATAAACTCTGAACTAGTAAAACTGAAAAATGGGCTCAGAGTAAATTTCCTCCCTGTCTCCTTCCTTTTTCCCAGCTTGGCAAGGGCTGCTCAGCCTCGGGCCTTGTTTGTTGATTCAGGCTCAGTCAGGCTCAGCCAGGCTCCAGCAAGAAAATCTTATCAGGAGGAATTACTTTATTTTCATGGTCTGACCGCCACCTTTCCTCCTCCACATGTCCATCTGGCAAAAATAACCATTCTTGGGCTGTCCTGTCTCTTCCAGGCCCCTGCCACGGATGCCCCTTATGGCCAAAGGAGGTAGTGCAGCAGGCAGCAGAGGTTTCTGGGCTGGGAATGAACCTGAGTCCTGTATTTCACTGCCACCATTTGATGCATGGCTCTGGGCAAACTGTTCACCATCTCTGGGTTAGTCTGGATGAGCTAAGCCTCTCCCAATTTGGAAAGTACGACAAGGACCCGAGTTCGATCCCCGGTACCAAAAAAAAAAAAAAAAAAGGAAAGTATGAGATGAGCTGGGCATTTTGGTACACAGCTATAATACCAGCTCTTGGGAAGCCGAGGCAGGAAGATTGAGAGTTCAAGGCCAGCCTAGGCTACGTAGTGAGACCCTGTCTCAAAACAAAACAAAGTCTGACTCTGTTGACTCCCAGTGCCTTTCAGCTTTCCACCCAGTCCTGAGCTCAGCTACCCACCACGGCATGTGCTCTGAAGGAAAACTGCTGGGACGCATTTCCCCATCTCAGCTAAGTGGAAAAGGAGGGAGTAGAGGCTGGTAGGCAGGTGCTTGGGGTGCTGGTATCCACCAGGCTTTGTGTATCCTGAAAACAATTAAGGAACAAAGATACTGGTGGCGCGGAAGGCTTCCAAGCGCCCGGCCCCGCCCCCGCCCCCGCCCCGGGCGACCGCAGCTCACCGCTGCCTCGCCTTCTCCGCCGGGCGAGGGCGACGCGAACCCCGGGCCTCCTGCCCTGGAGCCACACCCAGTGGCCCTGCACCCTTGGCCCGCCCGATTCCCGGGGTCTGCGGAGCCTGCGTTTGTGCAAACCCCGTGCAAATACAGTTAGTGCAAACACAGACGTGAGGTCTCGGGCACTTGCAGAGCTGGGCAGAGAGGAGACTTCCCCACCCCGATGGCTCAAAGCCACTGCATTGAAGACAAAAGAAACCTCGCAGGGCCGTCCCTAAAAAGGCTGCTCTTCGAACTCACCCGGCGATTTAGGATCTCTTTTTTTAGTATTATTTTGTCTATTTTTGTGTTTGTCTAGCTATGTGCAGCCCAGGCTGGCCTCGAACTCGCGGCAATCCTCTTGCCTCAGCCTTCCGAGTGCTGGGCCTTGGTGGTATAGGCGTGCCATACCACGCTTAGCTCATTTTAGGCTTTATAAAACCCTTCATTTTACCCAATTGTCTCATTTTACAGAGGAGGAAACCAAATTCAAGCCAATTACATTAGTAACAGCTGTACCTGTAGACGTGAGCTTGGCTTCTCTGATAATGAGCTGGAATTTATTTTTTTACTTTGCTTGTTACATTTTCAAACATTTGCCTGGTTATTTCCAAAGACTAGATTCCTCGGAGTGGACTTGCCCAGTCACAAGGGCCATTTCTCAAAGCTTGTGATGTGCATTGTTCTTCCGTGGGACTCGGGGCCAGAGAGCTGCTGTCTGGGTAGTCGGAGGCCCAGGTCCCTGTGAGCCACTCGTGGCTCAGTGGCATTGGAATGGACAGAATTCCAAGAGGACAAGAGAGACCAAAAGAGAATCAGAAGGATTTATTGGTGCACCTTGACTCAGCTAGACTCCTGTCCAAAAGGCTGAGTGATTGAATAAAGGAAAGTTCCAGTTCTTATGCATTTAGTCAAAGGGGGGTGGTCTTTCTAGTCCAGTGAGCTTACGAGAACAGGACAAGGGCAGTTTAGTAATTTAGCCTTGTAAGATGACAGTGTGTTATGAATCGTATGAAAACAGAGTGTCATAAACTTTGTTTACAGAACATAGTCATTTACAGAGCATATAGTTCCTCAGGGATTACAAAACTTCATTTACAGGAATATGACTGTCTACCTTATGAGTACAGGGTGGGGTCAGTAGTTATGGGAAAGGGGGCAGGCAGAACCTGAGTAGGGAGCTGCTAGTCTGCTTTCAGCTGGGAAAACTGATTTTCTTTTAAATTCTGCTTTAGTATCTCGTGTCTACATGGTAAAATCCCTTAAGCAATTCTATTCAAGTGGCTAGGTAATAAATGAGCACTCATAAAACTAAAACTGTAACAAACCCAAATGCCTTTTATTTATTTCCATGACTAAAGTAAGTCTTTGATAAATAAACCAATTTGAATTTGAAAAAAAAAAAAATGGAACAAAGATACTGATGAACTTTCAGCATAGGGAATCTTAACCTCATCTACCTCCAGGCAAGATGGGCAATAATCTCTGGGCAAAAAGGGAAAAAAAAATCTCTGGGCAGAATTCCTCTAACCAATATTTACTGAGCATCTACTGTGTGCCGGGGACCAGGCAGAAAGGAATATGACCTGTCACTGCCCTCAACACAAAACTAAGTACTAAGAATTCTTCCTCAAGGAGGAGGGCCTCTGAGGCCTTAGAACCAGACCTGACACCTGTGAGGGAGAATGGGATAGCCAGTCTGATTCTAGAACCCACACTTAGCTGATTCCCTGAGAATATTCTAGAGAGGGCCTGGGGCCATTCATGTGGGAGAAGGCTTGGGCTCCCTTTCATCCTGCCCCCAAGTTCTGGCTTCCCGGTCCACAGGCTTCTGCTGCTCTGTTCAGCGAAAGGCAGAGAAGAGCCTTTGCCACCCTGAGCTGAGATACACTTCCCCAGGCCACACAGGCTTGCCATAGATGCCACAGGGTCTGGGACTCTCACTGAGCAGTCAGGGTACCTAAGGTCAAAACTCCTGCCCCAGCTGGGCACAGGGACCTTGAACCTCAGAGATGGGGACTCCCCTGTCCTGATCCAGGGCTTCATTGCCAGGCCTAGAGCATAGTCACATGAGCCTTGTCCTCAGGAAGTTCACAGCACAACCCTCATCTACCCCTATATTTTCAAGTATGATGCAAATGTGGCAAGGTCACCTCCCTTCCAGGTACTCTGTTCCCTACAACCATAACATCTTGGTCACACACCACCTTCCTGAGAAGCCCTGAGACAAGTAATCAGCCCAAAGAGCTTCAGCATCCCAGGCTCCACAACCTAAAAAGCCACCAGCGCAGTACTTTGGGGTGAACTGAGGTATTTTTCAGTGCTCCTTAGTGCTGCCCAAGATGCCCCAGGCACATTTGGCTGACAAAGAGCCTTATGATCAACTCAGACCCTGTGATATCTGGCCAGAGGTGGGAAGTTCAGCTCAAGGTTGGAGTGGAGGGAGTGTTAGGGTCACCCAGCTTTTTGTTTGTTTTTTGGTACCGGGATCAAACTCGGGTCTTTGCGCCTGTGAGGCAGGTGGCAGAACCACTGAGCTAAATCCCCGGCCCTCACCCAGTTTTTTTGAAAAGCCATACTGGAAAATTGGTGACACATGCTTGTAATCCCAGCACTTGGGAAGCTAAGGCATAAAGATCCCCATGAGTTCAAGGCCACCTAGACTACATAGTGAGTTCAAGGCAAGCCTGAACTCCATAGCGAGACTATCTCAAAAGAAACCCAAACAACAAAAAGCACACAAAACAATGACAACAAAACAAAAACTAAAAAGAGAAGTGGATCAGTTTCAAAGCTATTAAGGGAATACATGTGGAGACAGGAGAATAAGAAGTCAATTCAACTTTCAAAGACTATGTGTGTGGTCAGCAGACACCAAGAACCCAGAGCCAACCACAAGATCACTAGGATCAAATCCACTGATGTAGGGGAAGGATGTATCCTGCCCCCAAACCCAATTAGGAACAAATTCTAAGGAACAAATGTATGCATAGTTACCTTTATTAGCACAGTAAAAATCACACCCTGAGGTGGAGACAAGATGGTAATGAGACACGTATCCCATAAAGAGGCATGGTATTCTACATCTTTGTCCTTTGTTTGGGTCAGCCTGGGGTTCCTGTCCCCCATGGCTTTCTGCCTTGTGCTCAAACATAAGAAGAAAAGCCTTATTCCTGTGCCCTGGTGCTTCTATCTGATTCTTTTTTTTTTTTTCTTTTTTTTTTGGTACCGGGGATTGAACTCGGGTCCTTGCACTTGCGAGGCAGGCGGCAGAACCACTGAGCTAAATCCCTGGCTCTCTATCTGATTCTTTCCATGGAAAACACAAGACATATAGGGGTGTCTATGGAGCACGTGCTCCGGAGAGGAATAGCAGACTAGGAGTCCAGGCTACACACACGCGCGCGCACACACACACACACACACACAGACACTACACCAGGTGCTTCTGCGTCCGTGGCTCCTCTACATTGGCGGCCTCCGACTCTTCTGTGCTCTTTTTTTTTTTTTCCTCCCGGTACCGGGGATCAAACTCAGGATCTTGCACTTTGCACTTGCAAGGCAGACGCAGTGTCCCTGAGCTGCATCCCCAGCGCCCTCTTCTGTGCTCCTGAGGCCACCTACCGTCCGCCTTTGTTAGGCGCCTGGCCGACAGGGCGAGGGAGGGAAGGGCCACACGCATGCGCAAATTCAGCAGCTGGCCTTCCCCCCCTAGTCCCGCCCCTTCTGCTCCTTGTGGGTGGGGTCAGCGCAGCTTCCGCTGGAGCCCGGAACCGAGGTCCGGAGGCGCTGGGTCACAGGCTGGAGGTGCTGGAGCCCCCGAAGCCCCAGGCATCCCGCTCCAGCCCACGACCGCGTTGACGTCTCCTGTGCCTCTGTTGTGATCCTCAAGCCCAACCCTTACAGAATCCCGAAACCCGCCTTCCCTGTTTCCCACAGCCCATTTCCAGCTGCGACTTTACAAAGTCTGAACCCTTTTACCGCCCCGTCCGGCCTTGCGGGGTCAGCTGGAGGGTGGGGTGAGGTTCTAGCCCTGCCGTCCAGCCTCCCCTTTCCGCTCTCCACTCCGACCATGGCCCAGAAGCCGAAGGTGGACCCCCACGTCGGGCGGCTTGGGTACCTGCAGGCTCTGGTCACGGAATTCCAGGAGACGGAGAGCCAAGGTGAGGGGCGCGGGGTGGGCGCTGGGGGACCGGGCGGGGGTCTGGCCGCGTCTGCCTCCCGGACCCGGCTCCAGTCCCGCTTCCCCATTGCAGACGCCAAGGAGCAAGTTCTCGCCAACCTTGCCAACTTCGCCTATGACCCTAATAACTACCAATATCTGAGGCAACTGCAAGTCCTGGATTTATTCCTCGATTCGCTGTCGGAAGAGAATGAGAGCCTGGTGGAATTTGCTATTGGTAAGGATGGGATCACCCCCACCCCCATCACCACCCCCAGATACCTGTGGGCTGAAGTGAGTGAGTTTGAAGAGTCCTTGGGAAAGGAATTTGAAACTACTTTGAGGGGAGAGTTTGGAGATCACCCTTAAATAGTTTAATATCAAGAGAGGCAAAGGTGACTAATAATCTGTAGTTTAGGACTCCTGTGGTCATGACATTAGGACATACTGAATTAGTGACCGGACAGATGTTTATTAGGCAAGTGCTACATAAGCAAGCACACGCCTGTAATCCCAGCACTCTGGAGCCTGAGGCAGGAGGATCACCTCCAGTTCAAGGCCAGCCTGAATCACACAGCAAGATTCTGTTTAAAAAAACCAGAAAAGAAAAAAGGGCTGGGAACTAGCTCACTGAAAAGGCACTGGTTTCAGCTTCCTACCCAGGGCACTTAGCTAGCAGAACCCAGGTTTAGATTCCAGGGCATAGTCTTCCCATGTTCTTTGTTTCTACTGCACCAAGTAGTGCCCACAGCCCAGGGCCACTTTCGATCACTGTCTTAGAGGAATTGCCACTGGATGACAGCGTTGGCCAGAGTAGAGTTGCCCTGGTTTGGGAGATTGGATTGGAAGTAGGTGAATTATGGGCCTCCAGATATAAAAGGAGGATCTCAGGAAGTACTCAGTGAATGAATAAAAATACCTCAACTGATGATCAAATCAAAAATATCCAAGCGTTCTGCTGCCTGCATCGCAAGCACAAGGATCTAAGTTCAATCCCTGGTACCAAAAAGAAAGCATGCAGAAAAATATCCAAGCACACGGTCCTGAGTTCGATTTCTGGTACCAAAAAAAAAAAAAAATCAGCCAGGCATGGTGGTGCACACCTAAAATCCCAGCACTTGGGAGTTCAAGGCCAGTCTGGGCTACATAATGAGTTCAAAGCCATCCTGAACTACATAACCCTGAGTATTTCTGGTACCAAAAAAAAAAATCAGCCAGGCATGGTGGTGCACACCTAAAATCCTAGCACTTGGGAGTTCAAGGCCAGTCTGGGCTACATAATGTGTTCAAAACCATCCTGAACTACATAGCGAGACCCTGTCTCAAAAAAAACAAACAAAAAACTAGTGGCTATAGGCATGTTGCTGCATGTCTATAATCTTACCAGTGAGAGCCAGGCACAGTGAACGCCTGTAATCCCTGCACTCAGGAGGCTGAGGCAGGAGGATCACCATGAACTGGGCTACATAGTGGAGTTCAGGGCCAGCCTGACCTACAAAGGGAGACCTGCCTCAAAAAAAAAACAGCAGTCAGGAGTTGAGGCAGAATCTCAAGCTCAAGGCCAGCCTAGGATAAGACATGCCCCTGTTTTAAAAAACAAAAGGGCTGGGGATTTAGCTCAGTGGTTCCACCGCCTGCCTCACAAACAAAAGGACCCGAGTTTGATCCCCGGTACCAAAAACAAAAAAACAGCATCGGTGGCCTGTGGTATTAATTTGGAAGTGTTTGCCCAAAGCACCAGAAGTTGCCTCTCAGGTATCCTGTACCCTTGTATGTCCTCGAACCTACCTAGAGATATAAAGGAATCAGGAGAGAAGTCTTTGGCCTCAAGAGAACTGATTGAATCCTAGTATATCATAGAATCCTTGTCAGGTGTTTTTTTGGTTTTGGGGCTTTTTTGTTTGGTTGGTTGGTTTTTTTGTTTTGTTTTTTGGTACCGGGAATCGAACTCAGGACCTTGTGCTTGCGCAGCAGGCGCTGGAACCACTGAGCTAAATCCCCAGCCTGGTTTTTGGTGTTTTTTTGGGTTTTTTGTTGTTTTTTTTCCTTGTCAGTTTTGTTACTGTCAGGATTTAAGTAAGCAGCTTCCCAGAATTCATGTTCAACGGCTTGTGTTCTATTTCCTGCAATACCTGTTGTTGCCACCAGATGGTAGTGGTGCTTAGGTAAAGACTGGTGTACAAGCCCTCAGCAGCTTCTAGGAAACCGTTTTGTAAAATGGAAGCTAGGCACACCCAGAGAGCGCGCAGTTCTGTTCATAGGGTTGGGGACATCCACATCCACACATGTGCACAAAAGGTCACCAGCAGCACAGCCCCAAACTGGAGTGAGTCAATGGTAGATACCACACTGGGCTGTTTGTACTGTTTCACAGCGAAAGAGATGTACACCCATATGCAGTGATCTCGCAGAGATATGTTGAGCAAATGATGCTAAACACATGTAATACTTAAGTGTCATCAGGAAGCCGAGCACTTTAAAGGAAGGAACAGACTGGACAGAAAAGGGCCTGCTTGTGGGTCACCTGGGTGCTTGCTGGTCACAAACATTTGCCTTCTCACTCAAATCCACCTGATGGGCCAGCGCCTTTGTATATGGGGTTCCTGGGGTGGCCTGGTGGCAGCCTCTAGGCTGCACATATACTAGAGTCCCCCAGCCACTCCCCTGTGGTGGGATCCCATCACAGGAAGGAGGCGAGAGGAGTCTCTCCCCTCCTCTCTCCCCGGCTCAGAAGTCTGATTCCAGGCTGCCCTCGCCACTCCTGCGTGGTTTGGAGAGACAGAGTCCCCTTCTCTGTGGTTCAAGACACAAGCAGGGTGTGTGTGAGTGTGTGTGTTGGCTTGTACTTTATTAATTTATGAGAATATGGCCAGGTGTGGTGGTGCACTCCTGTAAACCCAGCACTCTGGGAGGCTGAGCCAAGAAGATGACAAGTTCGAGCGTAGCCTAGCAGTTTAGCAGCTCATTGAGACCCTGTCTGAAAAATAAAAAAGGACTGAGGGTATAGCCCAGTATGAAGGCCTTGATTCTATACCTGCACCCCATGCAAGTGACTAATTGATTTGCATGGTGTAAAATTCAGAAGGGCACACGTGTGAACAGTAGCTCTCCTTCAGTTGCCGGCTCTTTCTTTTCATTGGTGCTGGGCAGTGAACCCTGGGCCTCCCACATGCCAGGCAAGTGTTCTACCACCAAGCCATGCCCAGGCCCCATTGAAAATTGTGACCGTGGGCTGCATCGGGCCAGAGCCCCAGGGCAGGCGGTTCCTCAAGTATACTAATGTCTTGGGCCACCTGACAAGGGCTGGCCTGGCCACCAGGGGCCAAGTGCTGACACAGCCATCTTCAGCTGCATTTAATCCTTGTAGGCCAGGTTGTCCCTCCCAGCACTGACGCCCTACTGGCTGTGTGACCCGAGGTCACTTCCTGGCCTCTCCAAGTCTCTGGTGCTCTACTCCCAGGCTGCGTTTGGCATTTCCGTGGTTCCTGCCCTCTGCCTTCTTGTTCTATTTGTCTTTTCTTTGTCCAAAGCACACCCATTAGCCAGTCAGAAATTGTTCTGTTCATTTTGTAGCCATTTTCTAAAACTACGATCAACCTATAATAAAGTGCAAATACTCTCAGAGCCCATTCAATGGATTTTTAAATTTATTAAAATCTGTGCACCTCCATGTAACAGCTCCTAAATCAAGATGTGGAATTTCTCTACTCACATGGTTTATTTTGGGGGTTTTTTTGTTTGTTTTTGCTTTTGCAGTACGGGGGATCAAACCCAGTGCATTCGCACTGAGCTATATCCCCAGCCTGTTATTTTAGCTTTTCTTTTAAGACAGCATCTAAGTTGCTATGTTTCCTGGGTTGGGCTTACTCAGGCTTGCCATCCTCCTGCCTCAGCCTCTCTGAATACTGGGATTGCAAGTGTACACAACTCAGCCAGCTCAGAAAGTTCTTGCATATCCCCTCCCACCTTGACATAACTACATAGATTGCTTTGTTATGTTCTTGAACTTGATATAAATGGAATCATGCCAGGCATGGTGGTGCATGTCTGCAATCCCAGGACTGGAGAGGCTGAGGCAGGAGGATCGCCATGAGTTTGAGGCCAACCTGGACTAGCGAGACCCTCAAAATAAAAAATAAATGGTAGGGCTGGGGATTTAGCTCAGTGATTCCGTTGCCTGCCCTACAAACGCCAGGACCCAAGTTCGATCTCTGGCACCAAAAAAAAATAATAAAAATTAAAAAATAAATAAATGGAATCATTCAGGATATGTCATACTTTATCTGTTCACCTGTTGCTGGAGACTGTAGTTGTTTCTGGTTTGGAGCCTTTTGATAAACCTGTTATGAGCATTTTTCTACAATTCTTTGTTTTGATTGTTTGTTTTTGAGATAGGGTCTGGCTATGTAGTTAGGCCGGCCTTGAACTCACTACATAGTCCAGGCTGGCCTCAAACTGGCAATCCTTCTGCCTCAACCTCTTAGGTGCTGCCTCACAAACGCAAGGTCCTGAGTTCAATCCCCAGTACCCCAAAAAAAACCAAAAAAAACCCAACCTCTTAGGTGCTGGGATGACAGCCCCAGCTATTTTTCATACAGTTCTTGTACACATAGTCATTTCTCTCAGATGGACACCTAGGAGTGAAGCTGCTGAGTCACAGGCTAGATGTATTTTTAACTTTATTAGGAGCTGCTAAAGAGCTTTCCAACATAATTGGGCCATGTTATACTCTCATGTTCCAGCTCCGTGCCAGTACTTAAGTACTGGCAGTCTTATATATTTATTTTTGGTACCAGAGATCGAACTCAGGACCTTGTGCTTTCGAGGTAGGTGCCAGAACCACTGAGCTAAATCCCCAGCCCCTGACAGTCTTTTTTATCTTAAATATTATGCTGGGTGTATAATGACATTTTATTGTAATTCTGTTTCATTTCTGATAAATAATAAGCAATTTTTCATATGTATTGGCCTGATGATGAAGAGTTTAAGTCTTTTTTTTTCCCTTTCTGTTCATTTTAAAAATTGGGTTGTTCAAATGTTTTCTCTTTTTGCTTTGTTACTTTAATGGTGTCATTTGTTGAGTAATCCTCCTTCCTGAGTAAAATTTAGCTTTTAAAAAATGGGTTGGTAGCTGGGTGTGGTGGCACAGGCCTGTAATCCCAGCACTTGGGAAGCTGAGGCAGGAGGATCGCCATGAATTTGAGGCCAGCTTGGGCTACACAGCAAGACCCCCGTCTCAAAAGAAAAAAACCAAACAAAAAAATAGGCTAGAGGCTGGCTATAGTGGCACAGGCATATAATCCCAGCACTCTGGGAGGCTAAGGCAGGAGGATAGCAAGTATAAGCATAGCGTGGGCAACTTAGTAACTTACCTGAAGCGTAAAATAAAATTTAAAAAAAAAATAGGGTTGAAGTAGCACAGTGGGAGGGCCCTGGATTCAGTCCCCAGTACCAGAGACAGACAGACAGACAGACTGGCAGTGGAGCGGAGCTGAGTGGTAGAGCCCTTGCCTAGCATGTGCAATGTGCAAGGCTCTGGATTTGATCCCTAGCACAATTTTTTTAAAAAAGAATCTTTGCTGAGTGCCACGTGCACATCTGTCATCCTGGATACCTGGGAGGCTGGGGGGGGGTGGGTTGCAAGTTCAGACCCAGGCTTAGCAACTTAGTGAGACCCAGTCTCAAAATAAAAAAGAACTAGGGCCAGGGATTTAGCTCAGTGGCTCTACCGCCTGCCTCGCAAGCGCAAGGACCCCGGTTCGATCCCTGGTACCACAAAAAAAAAAAAAAAAAAAGGACTAGGGATGTAGCTCACGGTTTGGTCCCCGGTACTGCAAGGGGGAAAAAAAGGGTGAGAGCCTGTAGCTCAGTAGTACAGGATTTGCCTGGTATGAATAAAGCCCTGGGTTCGACCCCCAGTACTGTGAAGGAGGAGGGAAGAGAAGAGGAAGGAAGCAAGGAAGGAGAGAAGGAGAAAAGAAAGGAGAGAAGGGGCCCGGCGATGTAGCTCACTGGTTCCGCTGCCTGCCTCACAAGTGCAAGGACTGGAGTTTGATTCCCGGTATCAAAAAGAAAAGAAAGAAAGGACGTTTTCACTGAAGACAGTCTGGCAAATAAAAGAAAAGTAACCACCATCCTACCCTGCAGAGATAACCATTGCTCGCATTTTGGTGCCACATCCTAGGTCAGTGATGGCGAACCTATGGCACATGTGCTGCACCTGGCTGTTTGTTACCCCTGAAGTTCTAAAAGGTTTGCCGTCGCTGTCCTAGGTTGTGGGTGAGAATAGGACAAGAGAAACTATCTGTTCTTATGGAGCTTATCGTTCTGTTTGTTTTTTTGGGACAGGGTTTTGCTATGTAACTCAGGCTGGCCTTGACCTCACTGCAGTCCTCCTGCCTCAGCCTCCTGAATGCTGAGATTATAGGTGTGCACCACCACACCTGGCTGGAGTTTATAGTTTTGTTGTTTGTGCTGGGCCTAGCATATGCTGAGCACACCCCTCCCCTGAGCAATACCCCCCCCCCCATAGTTGGGCAGTAGCCAAGAACTGGTTTTTTTGTTACTGGTTTGGTTTCTGGATTTCTTTGTTTTTTGAGACAGGATCTCACTGTGAGTCCAGGCTATCCTTGAACTCCTAGTGATCCTCCTGCCTCAGCCTCCCTCAAATGCTGGGATTACAGGCATGCTGCACCTCTCCTGGCTGCAAGAAACATTTTACCACGTCTCTCCAGTAATATGCCTAAGCTGGAAGAAAAGAGTAAAGCCAGGGCGGGAGGATGGGCTGGAGAGGGGCTGATCCAAGTGGTCACAGAAGGCTCTCAGAGGGTGACAGCTTGGTGGACCTGTGCTGTTCCCTACGCAGCGTGGCATCTTCCCCTGGCTGCATATTGCAAACACTGTCCCACAGCAACTCCTCCCTGAAGATACTGTTGCTGGGAACAAGTGCTGTGTCACCCTGTGGCTGCGCGGCCGTTGATCTGGCCACATTGCTGCTGGTGAGCACGTGAGGCGGTGTCATGCTTGTGTCACCTGCTGCTCAGCCTCCTGGGCTCTTCAGGATGGGTTCACAGTGGCAGACAGAGTAGGGGCTCGGGGGTGCCTTGGCCGAGGCCGTTCCTGGGGACTCCGGTGTGGTCTCAGCGCCCCGGCCTGGCCTCCCTGCTCCTGAAGCTGCCTCTTCCCTGTGGGCCATGCCACTTCTTATGCCCAAGGTCACCACCCATCAGTCAGAGGGTGCCAGGGTCACTGTGTGGCACCTCGGCAGCTGGGGAGCCCCAGCAGGCGCCTGCTCCATCCTTGGAGGCTTTGAAAGCCTCTGGTTGGGAGACCCTGCGGTCACCATCCAGCAGCGCCATCTGATTATTTCCTGGCCGGGGCAGTGCCCTGCCCAGCCCTGCCCATCCCAAGTCCATGGTGGGCCGGAGTCTTGGAAGTGGTGCAGGGCGGGCTGCACTCCCTCCTGGCTGAGCCTGGCTGCCTGCGGCTTCCAGGGAGCACCGTGTCCTACACCCATGGCAAAGCGTTGCCCCTCTGGGACCTTGGGGACCTTTGCTTAGCCTCTCCCAGCCTCAGCTTCTCCCACTAAAATGGGGTGCTGGTCACCCCAGTGGGTGGGCGCCAGGTCGCCCTCTGCTGCTGATGCCCATCTCCCTCAGGACTCGGCGAGGCCCCTCAGCTCTTCCTCTTCTCAGATGCAGCTGCGGGTGAGCCAGCCCCGCCCCGGAACGACAGAATTCCAGGTGGACAGGATCTTGGGGAGCCTTCCTGTCTGGCCCCCAGGCCTCTGAAGTTCTGCAACCTCTTTCCCACGTGGCTGCTTTAAAACACTTCCCGCAGGGACCGGGGATTTAGCTCAGTGGTTCCGGCACCTGCCTTGCAAGCGCAAGGTCCTGAGTTCAATCCCCGGTACCAAAACAAAAAAACCACTTCCAGCAAGCACGTGGTGGTGGCACACATCTGGGATCCCAGCACTCTGGGAGGCTGAGGCAGGAGGATCACAAGTTCAAGCTGAGCCTGGGCAATTTAGTGAGTTAATGAGACCCTGTTTCCAAATTGAAAGTTTACAAAAAAAATGTTGGGGTTCTAGCTCAGTATGAAGGCCATGGGTTCAACTCTGAGTACCACAGGGGAAAAAATCCAAACTTCTAGCACATGTCTGTGGACCCCTTATTGTGCCGGCACTGAGGACGTGACCCCAGAGCGCTCACCTCCCAGGGGTCTCGGTAGGCAGGGAGCAGGGAAACAGATGCACAATCCATTTCTCAGGTTCTCAGTCTCTTGAGGACAGTGACAGGTGGCGAGGGGCCACAGCAGTACAGCAAGCTGACATTCCAGGGGACCTCACTGGCCAGGGAGCCAGGGAGTGTTTGTCACCAGCAAGAAGGGTGTCAGCCTGTGCAGGTTGGGGCCAGAGGGTCACAAGGGCGGACTGAGGTTGGCAACTGCAGTGATGCCAAGGAGAGTCGGTTTTATCCCGGCACATGGGAAGTCCTGAGGCCAAATGGAATTTTGAAAGTGTTTCCTGAGCCTGGTTCGAGCCCCAGTACCCCCCAAAAAAGCAGGACTCATCTTGCCCCAGCTTCTGTTCTTGAGGGGGCAGCTGAGCCAAACCTTGGCTGACTTCTGCCTTGGCAGAGGAGGGTCCTTAGCAGAGACACCACAGGCAGCTGTACCCCTCTCTGGGGAAAGTGCCTGAGGTGTGTTCTAGGCCCAACTATTTGCTAGTTTCCAGAGAAGAGGGAACTGGGCAGGGCTGTGGCCTCACCTCTGAGCAGAAGTCAAAGTTCGGGGATACCAGGAGGGGAGGAAGACGGGTCAGGATACACAGGAAGTCATCTTCCTGCACTGAGCAGCCTGTGCTAAACAGTGATCTCTAAGCATCTAAAAGGGGCCAGGAATGTCGCTCAGCAGCGCAGCATCTGCCTGGCAAACAGAGTCCCTGACTTCCATTCCCTGAAATACGTACATACATACAAACCTAAGAAAGCTGGGCATGGTGACACGCACCTATTATCCCAGGGTTCAGGAAGCTGAGGCAGGAGGATTGCCAAGAGTTCAAGGTCAACCTGGGCTACATAGTGAGTTCAAGGCCACCCTGACTACATAGCAAGACCCTGTCAAAAAAAGGGGAGAAAGCATAGCAGCCCTTGACCTGGCGGAACCGAGAGGGAAAGGGGTCTGTCCCACTTCTGGAAGGCTGGGTGATCACAGGTCTTGGGAGAGAGGGCTGCAAGCTCCAGTGGGCTTTGCATCTCTGGTCACTGGCCAACTCTCACACACCGGGCCCCTCCCAGGACTCACTGGATGGAGGAGGGGGCAGCAGCCTGGTGCTGGGGCCCAGACTCACCTCACTGTCCTGCAGGGGGCCTCTGCAACCTGTGTGCAGACAGGGCCAACCAGGAGCACATCCTGCAGGTGGGCGGCATCCCGCTCATCACCAGCTGCCTGTCCAGTCCCAACGAGGAGACCGTGCTGTCGGCCGTCACCACACTCATGTTCCTGAGCTCGCCGGGCGCTGGCTCCCACCCTGAGCTCACCTCCTTGCCCGTGATCCAGTGCATGCTGCGCTTCTCTCTCTCGGCCAACGCGAGGCTCCGGAACCTGGCCCAGATCTTCCTGGAGGACTTCTGCTCCCCGACCCAGGTGGCCGAAGCCCGCAGCTGGCAGGCCCACTCTGCCCTGGGTATCCCCCTGCCGAGGACCGAGGCCCCCCAGCAGCCCTGATCCAAGGGAGCCCAAACGCCTCAGCACCCTTACTCTGGAGACCAAGTCCTGGTAGAGGGGTTGGAGCAGGAAGCAGGGGGGTCAGGAAGCAGGGAGCACAGTCCACCAAGGTGCTGCTCGCTCAGCCCCTGGAAGGTGAGGTTTTTCAGCACACCAGGTATTTGCACTGGAATGAGAAGGCATTGGGAGTGGGGAGGCCAAAATGGAGGTGCAAACTGAAGCTAGTTCCTGGACCTGAGGCCTAGGAGTTGCCTGCACCTGAGGAAATAAGGGATTACCTCTTGACAGCAGTATCCAGTGTAATTCTGAGAGGCCCTGGGTCCAATCCCCAGCCATGCAAAAAAATAAAAAGCACCTTGACACACGCCTGTGATCCCAGCACTCTGGGAGGCTGAGGCAGGAGTATCAGGAGTTTGAGCCCAACCTGGAAACCTAGCAAGACTCTCTCAGAAAAAAAGGGCCAGGGATGTAGCTCAGTGCAAAGCTCAGTTGAATCCCCAATACTGGGGGCTGGGAGGGAAGCACCTTGAGCCCCTGGAAGCTGGAAGGTGTCATGCCACTCCAGGGCTGTGGAGGGTGGAGACCTCCCCCTCGGGGATCGGAACAACACAGGAGCCTTTAGCCAGGTGTGGCACATGCCTATAATCCCTTGGGAGGCTGAGACAGGAGGATCCATGAGTTTGAGGCCAGCCTGGGCTACATACTGAGACCCTGTCTCAAACAAAAGGTGGGAGCCCTTTAGCTCTACCCCCTCACTGAACATGACCAGAACCCTGACTACCCTCCTGCTGTTGCAGTTGATGAGGGGGCATCCTGCCCCTAGACCTTCCCTCCTTGCACGAAAGTTCCAGGTATGCAGGGGAGAGATGTTCCAGGAGACCAGAAGAGATGGCAACAGGTGCACGGCCTGATGTCCACAGTGCGTGTGCGCTTGGCCTCAGAAAGGTGCCTGATGGGAACTTGTGGTTCAGGAAAAACGGGGGTGGGGTGTGGGGGGGTGTCCTGGCCTCCCTTAACCTTCCCCCCAGGGGTGGTCAAAAGACTATTAGAAGAACACCATCCGGGTGGGGAGGGAAGCAAGCTTGGTTCTGGAGCACTGGACTAAATAAAGACAGGAGGGAGAGACGGCCCCCTGGTCAGCCCCTGTGCCCCCCACCCAGGTACCGGTCTCTCCCCCCCCCCAAATAAACAGACT
This sequence comes from Heterocephalus glaber, assembly GCF_053883595.1. Taxonomy (NCBI): domain Eukaryota; kingdom Metazoa; phylum Chordata; class Mammalia; order Rodentia; family Bathyergidae; genus Heterocephalus; species Heterocephalus glaber. Next base: position 6,830,146 of record NW_028258173.1, on the reverse strand, counting down.
TAAAAAGACCAGAGAGGGCCAGGGATTTAGCTCTGGTTCCACCACCTGCCTCACAAAGCACAAGGTCCTGAGTTCGATCCCTGTACCAAAAAAAAGACCAGAGAGCCCATATTTTTTATTAAAAAGGTCTTGCCTGATTCTGCCACTGTAATTCTGTGCCAGCCATGCTCTGGGACCACCAAGGGAGGTACTGGGGCCTGGGCCTGTGCCGGAGGGGATCTCTGTGCTCCTGCTGTGCCCGGTGACCCAGCTCTGCACGGACTCCCCTTCAGCGCCCTGCACTGCGCTCCTGCTCATTCCTCCTCACTCCTGCCGCACAGCTACCAGCTTGCTGTCTATGATGGCCTTCCAGCTGTCACTCCAGGACAGCAGCCTTCTCTTTGTTGGGGGCAGGGCCAGGTGCCGATTGTGGCAGCAGGTGAACAAGACGTGCTCCCAGTGCGGTGTCTGCTCCAGGCCTGGGGCAGGAAAGCGGTGGGCGTGTGAGCTGGTGGTTTATACTCCCTCTAGTCAGGGCAGGCAGGCGGGTAGGTAACAGCTCCCACCTCGAATGGTGTCCTTGTCATCGATGAGGAGGTCCCCCAGGACCATGGTCTTGTCCCTGGTCAGGATAATGCGCTCCACAAACTGGGGCCCGAGGTGCCGCTCCACCCAGCGGTACTGTGCAGGAGAAGCGGTGTCAGTGGGGCCTGGGCAGTGAGCAGGGGGTGTGAGCACTTGAATGTCAGTTCCCCTCTCCCCCAGCCTTCACTGACTTCTTGTGTGATTTATCTTTAAAATAATGATTTAGGGCCGGGGATTTAGCTCAGTGGTTCCGACGCCTGCCTTGCAAGCGGAAGGACCTGAGTTCGATCCCCGGTACCAAAAAAATATATATATGATTTAGAAAGCTAGCCAGGCATAGCGATGCACTCCAGTAATGCAGCACTTGGGAGACTGAGGCAGGAGAATCTCTAACTGGACGCCAGCCTCTACTACAAGCGTTTTTAAAGGCCAGCCTGGATGACACTGAGATCCTGTCTTAAAAAAGAAATCAACTTTTTTTTAAGAAGGCTACATTTGCTCGGGCGGCCAGTACCTTCTCACCCACGCAGTGGTCGTACTTCAGCAGAGGGCTGGTGCAGATGAAGACCTCGGTGCTGCAGACAAAGGGTGACAGAAGAGGCGGTGTCGCCGCCGCTCCCCCTCCCGTGCCATCCTTCCTGTCAGTCCAACTTACTCTTGCATTTCGTTCATCTCCCGCATGGCCTCCAGGGCCCCCGGGATGGGGTCCAAGTCTAGGAAAAAGCCCGGGGCTTCATACACACTGGCCACTTTATCCTGCAAGACAAGAGTTCTCGGTTCGCGTCTGCCTCCAGCAGGTGGCGCCCGAGCGAGGACGCACAATAAGCTCTCCAAGTCCCAACATCAGAAAGAGGATTTTCTTAGAGCGGTGCGGGATAGAGAGGGAAACGCTCCCAGACTTTGTCTCAGGGTGAACTGTGGGTTCAGAAGTAGGTGTTACCCTGGCGTGGTGGCGCACCCCTGCAACCCCAATATTCTGGGAGGCTGAGGCAGGATGACTGCAAGTTCGAGCCCAGCCTGGGCAACTTGGCGAGACCCTATCTCAAGATAAAAAACTAAAAAAGGGATCTGGATCCAATCCCCAGTACGGGGCATGGGGGTGTTTCGTTCATTTCAAACGGAAAGGGGCGTCCCAGGAATGGAGCCCGGCCGGTCCTGCCCACAGAGGAGCTCCTGTCTCCTACCGCCAGGTCGGGCCGCAGGGCGCGGTACTGCTCGCGGGCGAGGAAGCCCCGGCGCTGCTCCAGCGGAACGTGCGGCTCCTCGGGGAAGCGGCGGCGGAAGCCCCGCAGGAGGCCGCCCTCGAAGTCAGCCAGCACGCCGTCCATGTCCACCAGCACGCGCACTGGCCGCGATGCCATGGCCGCAGGAACACCGGGGGCTCGGGCCGCACTCGAGCTCGTACGGCGCTGCGCGATATGGGGACCACGAGCGGGGACCTGCCACTTCCGGAGCCAGGATCTGCAGGCGGGGCTCGGGTGGGGCTAATTTGCATAGAGCGGGATGGGGGGGACACCCCCCCCGGCTGACGTCTTCCAACGTGCGCATGCGCGAAGCCTCCTAAGAACATGGCGGTGGTCCGTAACGGGGTGAGTTGGTTACTTTTCTGATCTCAGCTTTCTCAGCAGCAATCCTGCGTCTCTATCAGCTGCCTCCCACCTTACACCAGACGTACCCCTCTCACCCCACATTGTTACTAGGGGCAGAGCTTCAAAGGGCAATCTTCTAGGAGTCAGCTCCTCAAACCTTCGGGGCTGGCTCCGCATCTCACAATCCATCGCTGCAGTCTGGGGCCACCGTGCGCTCTGCCTTTCCTGTTCGCCAAGGCTGGAGAGAAACAGGAACCAGAGGTCCTGCTGCTTGAAGGAGGCACCAGCCACCTCCCGAATCGGGGCTTCCTAGTTAATGAAGTGAAACAGATCTATAGACGACAACTGGGGTGTGTGAGTCATGCTCCAAAGAGACCGGTGCTGTTCTCGCTTGGGCAGCACATATACAGAGACCGATGCATAAACCACCGTTATTTTGAAGCTTGGGCACACTTACTGAAAGTCTGATTCTACTTGGAAAGGCGATTTCCATCCAGCTCCAGGAATCAGGACTGCCCTCCTTTCTCTGAAACATCAAATCACAAGCTCCTGCCGCTTCCCCGAAAATGCTGAAATTTCGAGATTTTGCGGATTGCACCACATTTTCAGGCTACATTCAAACCTATTTACCTACAGACTATAATGACGTATTTGAAGGAGGGCCAATCTTGCCGTTGTTCCCCATCTTACCACTGTACTTCCAAACCAGTCTTGGCAGAAGTGTAAACAGCACTGCAAAAAGGAACTTTAAAAGTTAGATTTTTTTTTTTTCTTTTAGAGATGAGCAACTTCTCCAAACTTCCTCCTGGTAACCACATACTCAACACCCTCTCCTTTCTGTAACAAAGGCGTGGAGGGACGAGACCACCCAAGTAGGCTGGTGAAAACAAAAAGGTACAGACTTTATTCACCTGGGCAGAGCAAGCAAGAGGCCATCAGCCTCGAACGAAGAAAAGGCAGAAAGCTTTATAGGGCATTGAAAGAGAGGTCTAGGACGTCTATCACGTATAGGGGTCAGAGCAAATATTTCTGGTCGGGGTCCATGCAGCGATCAAGGCAGATGTATATATTTTTAGGTGACTTGGCATTGAAAAGATGCTGCTTTGTGGTTGTTATCTCTATGTTGGGAACAACCCATCCTGTGCTCTGTGTTCTATCTGCTCCAAGATAGCAGGCTTTTGTTGCTTGCAATTAAAGAGCATATTCATTAACCATTTCACGACCAAATCAAGCCTGATCCGCCTCAGTCCAAAAGAAATGACAGATTATGCAGGTGCCTGCCTCAGGAGGCAGAAGCCGGGTTTCCTTTCCACAAGAAAGAGGATGAGCTGAATGAAGGCGGCTGGAAGTTGTAAGTGTGGAGATCTGCATTGTCTCTGTGCTCTCCTCCCTCTGTTCGAAAGCCCCTTACACACATGTACACGCTAACATGGTGATTTGAGGCAAGTGGGCCCCTCCATCTCCTTGGAGTTAGCTTTGAATAAACCTTTTCCTTTTCTCCAAAATACATGGTCTCCTCTGGATGGTGGCCAGCAGAACCAGAGCTTAGGAACCTGAGTGGCCAGGAAAAGAAACATCACAAGGGGGAGCCTGACACCTCATTCTAAGGTGAGCCACTTGCAGAATGTGCAAAACAACCTCTGCCTAAGCTGTAAATACTAAGTCTCCAACTTTTTTTTCCCTGCTGTTACTAGGGAACTGAAGTCACATAAACTGAGTCAAAGGTCCAACTGCCAATTAATTTACCACTGGGGTAGCTTTTTTTTTTCATACTAGAGATTGAACCCAGGCCCTTCACACATCCCTAGACTTTTTTGAAAGAAGTGTTTCACTAAGTTACCCAGGCTGTGCTCAAACTTACCATCTTCCACCCTCAGCTCCCCATGTGCTGGGATTACAGGCATGTAGCACCACACCCGGCCACCCTTTGGGTCACTTTTAATAGTCATCAAAATTACCATTACCACTTTAAAATCATACAACTTCACTTTTCAGACCCAGTTTCCTAAACCTAGAAACAGAACGTCCTTTAGCAAACATGTTTCAGTTTCCTAAAATACAGTACCAAAACAACTGGTTGAACTGTCCCCTTGCCCAGAACAACTTTCACTTTAATAAGGTCCTTATATATCTTCATAGACTTAAAAGTTAAAGGCCAGGAATGGTGGTGCATGCCTATAATCCCAGAACTTGGGAGGCTGATGCAGGAGGATCACCATGAGTTTGAGGCCACCCTGGGTTATGTAGTGAGTTCAAAGCCAGCCTGAACTACATAGTGAGACTCTGTCTCTAAATAAATAAATTTTAAAAATTAAAGCCAACTATCAAGTTATGACACAAACCAGGGACCTTCCTTTTCCTGGAGCCTCACCCTAACAGGCTGAAAAGAACAGTTTCCCTCTTTCAGATGTGGTAGAAACCCTAACACAAGCCAGTAAAACCTGTGTTGCTGTTTCAGTACTACTGGGAAGAACCTGTAGCTTAGTTGGTTGATTCAACATTTTGCAAATGGTTTATAAACACAATAAGGGAAGAACCTAAAATCCTGCAACCTAGTAATCCTTTATTCTTCCAAGATATACCTAGTCGTTCCAAGGTATCACATAACAAGCCAAAGGAGCACAGCTGGTCAGTGTCACAGCCACACCCAAAGCCAGGTCTTAATGTGACTCTGATAGTTGACGTGCCATGCTGATGGGCACTCTCCCATCCTCAGGCTTTCTTATCACTTGAGTCAGGTTCCCAGTTTTTTGGGTTTTTTGTTTTGTTTTTGAGAGGAACTTCAAACTATCCTCAAACAGTGATACTCCTGCTTCAGCCTCCCAAGTGCTGGGATTACAGGCATGGGCTAACATCCTTCTAATTATGTGGATGTTTCTCTCCTTCCTTTGTAGCCCTCCTCTTTGAACACCTAAATTGAGAAGAACCTCTCCAGTATGGAAATAAACTCATTTTTGGTGCTGGGGGCTCCCAGAGCTTCCCACATGCTAAGCATATGCTCTAGTACTGAGCTACACCCCGGGCCCAAGGCTCAAACTCATAAATATGACTGTCCAGCATAAAGGGTTAAGTGGTAGTAAGAGTCTCTGCAGAAAAACCCACTTTCTTCAGGGTCTCCATTACTTTAAATGACTTACCCCGGTGAGGGATTAATAGTAACAAAGAAAAGAGCCAGAGGGAGAACACTAAAATAATGTCAAAAAGATGACACTGAACACAGCATTTCAAAATGTGGATAGTTTACTTGAAAGCAACAGTCCAGGGGTGTGAAGTACAACACATTTTAAGGATGAGACTTTCGTTTCATGGTCAAGCACCAGCATCATGCACACAGCATCGAGTTACTAAGAACAGCGCCCCCATGGGGTCTGCTCCTGCAGAAGCCCCACCTCAGTGTGGCCGCCCTTGCTTGGTTCCCCAACTTTCTCGGCAGGTGGGCGATGGTAAAATCCGAGGGGCAGCAGGCTCTCCACTCATCAGCCAGCCGACCTCGTTAAGGTGAAAAAGGCAGTTTCTTTGCTTTGCAGGCAGCTAGGCGCGGCCTCTTTACGGTTCCGAATGGCACAGGAGCACTGAGCAAAGGACAAGGATGGGGTAGGGCAACAGCAAGCGCCGCACGACAGCCTGGCGTGGGGGCTGACGGGACGGTGCCTATGGACTGCTGACGTCAGGCCGAGCACTCGGGAAACCTCAGGACAAACGAGCCTCAAACACATCGGGAACCAGTCATTTGTTCTTAAAAACACGGTACTAAGTGTCACAAAGCCTTCCCTCCAGTCTACTGCTAGAAAAACACTCATGCCATGGCCCACAGACCCAGGAGTCAGAGAGAGAGAGAGTGAAACCTGTTTTTCAAAAAGGAAAGAAAGGGAGGGAAAAAAAGACAGCAGTACATAAAGTGCTTCTTTTTTAATGAAACAAATCCAAAAGATGTACAGTCAGGCTCAAGTTGTGCAGTTCACAAGCATGGAGAAAACAAACAAAACGACAGAGTTCAGGACAGGGAGTTAACCCAAGACCAGGCTGGACTTGCCGCCAGGGGGGTTTCTTCTGGACGGCGCGGGCGCCGGGGCCACGGGGCTGGGCACAGGCGCGGCAGGCACGGGCTTCTCTTCGCTCTGCCCCAGGCTGGTTTGCAAGTCTGTGTCCACATTTTCTAGGAAAATAGAGAACAAAAAAATGGAGCTAACAACTACTTCCAGTTGAAACTGAGAGGCTGTTTTTTCTTTTTTTTGTTTGAGGATGGCTAGAAACAGAGAAGAAATCAATAACCACTAATCATGTTCCTACAACTCACATCTGACCACTATTGGTGTTTGGTATATTTGTTCTATGTATGTTCCTTTCAAATTACAGAAATAAGAGCTAGGCATGGTAGTGCACACCTGTAATCCTAGCTTTTGGGAGGCTCAGGCAGGAGGATCACCATGAGTTTGAGGCCAGCCTAGGCCACATAGGGAGACCCTATCTCAAATAAACAAAACAAAACTTCATATAGGTTCATGTTGGACACCAATGACAGTTTCATTTTTTAAAATATTAGTTTAAGGCCAGGGATTTAGCTCAGTGGTTCCACTGCCTGCCTTCCAAATGGAAGATCCTGAGTTCGATCCCTGATACCAAAAAAAAAAAAAAATTAGTTTAAGTCCTTCAAAGACTACACATTAAATGTCCACCTTCTTGCAGCATACCCAAAGCCTTGGGCTCAATTCCCAGCACTGCCCACCCGCAAAAAAAGTTGGCCTTCCTAAAACTATTGTTCTGAGTTTTGATTTAACCAACTGAAACTGAAAAGTCTTAAGAGGGGAGAGATTTTTAAGTTTAAAAATTATACTCTTAGGGGGCCAGGGATTTAGCTCAGTGGTTCTGCTGCCTGCCTCGCAAGTGCAAGGACCCAAGTTCGATCCCTGGTACAAAAACAATTTATACTCTTAGGCCTGGGAATGTAGTTTAGTGGCACAGTGCCTGCCTGGCAAGTGCAAGGTCCTGAGTTTGATTCCTGGTACAAAAAATAAAAATTATATTCCTAGAACAGTAATACAACAGTCTCTGAACTATGCTACTGCTGCCTTTTTTAATTTCTTTTTTCTTTTTTTTTTTGGTACTGGGGATCGAACTCAGGTCCTTGCATTTGCACAGCAGGCAGCGAAACCACTGAACTAAATCCCTGGCCCACTGCTGCCTTTTTTATTTTGTAGGAGAGGGGTTTGATGTTACAGGTGGGAGCGAGGATTTCCCACGGGTTCAGCACTGCTCAACCACTGAGCTACACCCCAACCCAGCTACTGTGGCTTTTAACATTTCGTTTTAGGAATTGTGAAACATTCTATACAAGTAACTTACAATGTATACAATGTTCTATACTATTCAACAAGTAAAAATCAAGTACAAAGAGAGCCGAGGATTTAGCTCAGTGGTTCCACCGCCTGCCTGGCAAGCACAAGGTCCCGACTTCGATCCCCCGTAAAAAAAAAAAAAAAAAAGGAAAAGAGGGAAGGAGAGAAACAGTATTAATATGTCATTGTGAAGTACACAAGTCCTATGTCAAATTTCCCTTAAATAACCCAGGAAAACTTAGTTCAATTACTGGAAATACAAAATAAAAGCAAAATAATACATATTAGAAAAAAATCCGAGATAAAAGAGAACATAAACCATGAATTCAGCCTGAACTTATTTCAAATTGTTTCATTTCTGCCGGCTAGACATTGCCTCACTTTATAAATATACAAGACCTAACCATTGTCTGGCTGGATCAAGCAGTTAATGATTATTGTGAAGAACAAAATTGCCCTACAATTCTACCACTGTAGTTAATCTTCATGAAATGCTCTTCATAAGAATCAAGTTCCTTCCTTTCAATTGCATAACTGTCTTACATCATTAATGGAATTGTTTTGTTTTTCACAATGGAAAACAACATACCAGTGCCAGGTGTGGTGGCACACACCTGTGATCCCAGCTGAGGCAGCTGAGGCAGGAGGGATCATTGCAAGTTCCGGGTCAGCCTGAGCTACATAGTGAGTGCAAGGCCAGCCTGAACTACACAGTGAGACCCTGTCTTAATAAAAAAAAAAAAAAAAGAAAGAAAACAACATACCAAAAAAGAAAAGGAAATAAAAGAAAAAGAAAAGGAAATAAAAAGAAAATGAAAACATACCAAAAAAGAAAAGGAAATAAAAGCACCCATGGAGACTAAAGTACAGCATCAGGTCTTCATTTCAGTGTTTGTTTGTTCAGTTGATACTGCTCTGGCCAAAGAGGAAGGACCGTTTGTTACCACTCTGTGATGAAGGAAGCACAGTGGACCCTTGACTTACAAACTCAATTCGTTCACAAGGGCTGGTTGTAACTCAAGTTGGTCAACTGAAGGCTCAGGCTTCTCTACACAGCCTTCAAAGTCTCTCTCCCATTTACAGGCAGATCTCACTGTCCTTAGGAGAGACATTGGCCCAGGATTTCTCAATTAGCCTCACGAAGCAAAGGATGTTGTAATGTTCCTTCCAGAACTCCTTAAGAGTTAAATCTGTATCTGAGACCATCTGGAAGCACAAGCAGTCAGCATTCAGTTCGTAACTCAAGACTTTGTTTGTAAATTAAAACAAATTCCACCAGGGTGTGGTGTAATCTCAGCACTCAGGAGGCTGAGGCAGGAAGATTGCTGCAAATTTGAGGCCAGACTGGGCTACACAGTGAATTCAAGGCCAGCCTGAACTACATGATGAGACTGTCTAAAAAAAACATTCTAGTCATAATCCAAGTTGTTCATATGTTCAGGCTGGTCATAACTCAAGGGTCTATTGTATAGGAACTGAGAGCAAGTGTCTAGACACTTTTATAGGAATTTGACAGGAAATGCCTGAGTGTATTCATTCCAATAATTTTTTTTGTACCGGAGATCAAACTCGGGTCCTTGTGCCTACGAAGCAGGTGGTGAAAGCACTGAGCTAAATCCCCAGTCATTCCAATAATTTTAAAAGATGGGGGTTTAAAGGAAAATGCTTCTACCAAAATAAACATTTGACTAACTGACTGACAGACTGTGGTGCTGGAGAATTGAACTCAGGACCTGGAGCATCAAATAGGCATTTTAAGCTGGGTGTTGATGTGTATACCTGTAACCCCAGCATTCTGGGAAGCTGAGGCAGGAGGATCACAAATTTAAACCCAGCGTGGGCAACTTAGCAAGAAGCTGTCTCAAAATAAAAAGTTCTGCGGATGTAGCTCAGCGTGAACACCTGGTGTTCAGTCTCCAGTACTGCAAAAGGGCAGGGGGGCTTTTTTATAAATGCCCCTGACTTGGCTGTCTTCTTTGGGGTTTTTTCTTTCTTTTTGGTCTTTCTTCTTTAGAACATCAATAACATAACTAACAAAGATGCCTATGTCTGAATAGAAAAAATGATTCATTCCAAGCGTCAAACAGTCACAGGGGATAAAAATGTAGCAGACTGTCCTAAACTGCCTAAAGGTCAAGAAAGAACTCTACCTAAACTTCCCAGATGTTCAGCTACCTCCCCAGGTGCTCCTTTTCTCAGAGATTTTCTGAGATCACAAGTCCGAAGTCAACTGTATAGGCATTCCCAAGTTGAATTACCCCAAAAGATCAAGGCAATGTCCTTTATGTGCAAATAAAACGTGATCACAGTACCTTCCTGTGTTACAGGCCTGCACCACCCCACCTGGCTCTGATAACCATTAAAAAAGAGAGAGAGAAAGGTACCTACAGTCCCAGCACTTGGGAGGCTGGGTTCAAGGCCAGCCTGGACTACATAGAGAGACCTTGTCTCAAAAACAAGTAAAAACGATAGAAGAAAACCTACAGCACACCATTCAATGTGCTATTTACCTGAAGAATCTATAACAAACCAAGAAAAGAGGGTGGGTCAGGGAAGACAACTACTAATTACTAGGACTAAAGATTTACTGTTTACATCATAATTTTCACAGCTTTCTCACCTCTCCAGGCTCCTATATATTTTGTTTTTGTTTTTTTGGTGGCACTAGAGGTTGAAACCGAGGTCTTGAACATGCTAGACAAGTGGCCTACCACTAAGTTACTATATCCCTAGCTCTCTCCAAATTTTTAATTATATCCACTGGCCAAAGTCATATTAGCTGATTCTAGGGCTGGGGCTGGAGTGCTTGCCTAGCATGGACAAGGGCCCTGGGTTTGATCTCAGCTCCACCAATAAAAAATTTAAAGCGCTAACTCTGCTAAATATGTCTAGTTGGGCCAGGGATTTAGCTCAGTGGTTCCGCCACCTGCCTTGCAAGCTCAAGGTCCTGAATTCGATCCCTGGTACCAAAAAAAAAAAAGTATGTCTAGTAGTGGAAGGATTCAGGAGGTGAAAAGCAGTAGATGAAAAGGCCTAGATTTTACCTCCAGAACAGTCTTTCCAAATGGCACAGCCAGGTATGGTGTGCACACCTGTAAGCCCAGCGCTCCAGGGCCTGAGGCAGGAGGATCACTGAGAGTTCGAGCCCAGCCTGGACCAATTAGTGAATTCCAGGCCAGTCTGAACTACTTAGTGAGACTTTGTCTCCAAAAGAAGAGCCACAAAGAGGCCACATATGGTAACTACATCTTTAGTCAAGTGAAAAAGTGATCAAGAAGGAGAGTTTGAGAGGGCAGAAGAGGAATTTTGTTCTTACCCATTTGCCATCATAAAACGTAATGGCAGGAAAGGCTGTGAGGAAGCAGCCACCTTCTAGCTGCAGGCACTGGACACCTGACTGAATGACCCTCATCAGCAGTTCTCGTACTTGTTACAAGAAGTACCAATAAATACTTCAAAGACCTAAAATAATTAAGTAAATGATTATAGCTCATTTCCACCTATAATTGGTTATGTGGGATGGCTAACGAAATTTATCTGCACCCGAAATCATCATTTACAAAAGCACCAACAGGTAAGCCAGTCTTGCAGACTCAGCATGTCAGTATTAAGTGAACTTTATAAATTGAATGGTGTGAGCTGGGCCTGAAATGTCAGAGCCTCTTTTTAAAAAGCTCTCGGGAAGGCTGGGGATCTTGCTCAGTGGTTTCGCCACCTGCTGCACAAGCGCAAGGACCCGAGTTCGATCCCTGGTACCAAAAAAAAAAAAAGCTCTCGGGAAATATAACAAATATCAACCAGATCAATGTATGTATATTATCAAAGGAGCCCCCAGTTTTTTCTTTCAAGTACAGTTCTAGCATTCATCTCATTGCTTGTAGATTAAACTTTCTAGTGTCGTCATTTGTCTTTTCTCTCTGCCCAGAGTGTGCTGGCACTGGGGGCACAGCCGAGTCTCTTTCCTCAACACATGATGTGAATCAAAATTCAGATCTGCTCTGAAGCATTTACAGAACCAGCACTTCAGTCTTCCAAAATACTCACCATGAATGTCACCTTCTCCCTGGAAAAGAAAAGACAAAAATTTACTTCCTATTTTAATTTCCAACACACGGAACAGTCAGAGACGAGGGGCTGACATCTAGACAGAGTCAAATGTGAAATTCCATTCTGATGCAATCAAGTGAGGAGCAGGTGGCAACCTTTACTCAACCTGGGACAACGCTGTACAACAATTCTGCACAATAAATTGCCCCAATCCCAGTGACAACACACACACACACACACAGAGGTGATAGTTACTTTAATGACCTAAAGCCAATTAGCATTTCAGAAGATCTTTCATGAGAACGGGAAACCAATCTATCCTCCACTTTCTCTCCTTTTCCTTCCCCAGATGCTGAAGCACCCCTGAGTCCAAATCTCCCGACAGCTGTTCCCACGCCAGGCAGCCACTGCTCCTCTGTGCTATACAGT